>NC_136067.1:1130809778-1130822278 GCF_964261635.1 Lissotriton helveticus | reverse complement strand
TCTGGGAGTCCCTTTTCAGCAGTACTGTTATAATCTGCCTTGCAACCAGATTGGTGGGGTAAAGCTGAAAAACACCATGCCAGATTGGGCACCAGGTCTCTAGGCGCTTGAAGACATATTGGGTCTACAACCCTCAGTTTCTGAGGTCCAAGAAATGTTCACCCTCTACCCTAATAGAGAGGTCTTGGCCGATCGTGGCTGAGAGGGGAAGAAGGTAGCAGGGCAAGATGTTCATGGTTCTGCTTTAATAATGGACCAACTTCCTCTTTCTCCTTAGCTGTGCTTCTGCCTGGCTACTGGGGCTACCAGTTGTAAGCCTGCAGCCCACAAGGAGCTGGTTTGTCCCTCTCACACATGTAAATGGGTAATCATTCAATTGCACACACCTGCCTGCGTCCACAGACCCTTGCACACACACTTTTGTCAACAAGCTTTTTTTGTGGTTAAGAGAATCAGGGACCCATGTTGAAATAAAAAAAGCAGCACACCACGTGACGGCCATCACATAGAGTCCAGCAGCAAATGGGAAACGTTTAACTAGCCGTGGTCCTATTACTGCAGTTCTACCGTGGAACATCTGCTGGATGAGTCCTCCTGGAGAATATTGAACCTACAACAAGTCTGAGGTAAATAAGATTCCACAGGAATATAATGAAACAGGGACCTACAACTCTTCCGAGCCAGATAGGAGTCGAATCTACAATCTTCTGATCCATAGTCAGACGCATTATCCATTGCGCCACTGGCCCTATGTAGACATACCCATCCTTTTGTCCTTAAGAGGTCTAGAAAGTGTGTATGTGTGTGTGTGTGAAGGCACAAGGAAACCCATCTGACCTCCTGAAAGTCTTTTCTGTGAGGGTTTCCTAAGTTGTACAAAGGACTTTAGGAGAAGGAAGGACCTAAAATCTAGGCGAAATGGTTCTAGATCCAAGGAAATCTTTTAGATCAGGCTCAGTTTCTTAAATAGTCTACATTAACATAATCAGGTCCAGGTCTGTGTGGGGCTGAGCTTGTGAACTCCTTAGTAATTAGGCGGATACAACAAAAAGGGGTTTAATATTACAATACAGGTGAAAATTCAGACACCTTGTCGTAGGCTCACCTTGTCCAGGGACCCAAGCATGCTGCCTTTCCACTCTCAGAGAACTTCACCTAACCTACTGTGCAGCTGTTTCACCTTTAATATCACTGTTCCACAGACAGCGTGATGTCACAATGCTCCTTGTCTGTAGCCCAAACCATGAGCCTTTGCAACCCTGACATAATCTACATACTTACGGTGTGTGAAGTCTTGGACCACAAATGCAGTGAAGAATAATAGAGTGCTACTCTTCAGACATTTTTGCCCATTGGCTCAGATTTGAATGCTTACTGGCCATCTGAGCATCTCTGCCAGGCCACCCTATGTCTAGAGACTGTAGATTTAGAGAGTTTAGAAACATTGTCAGTTCATCAATAAAGTGTGCTCGCTTCGGCAGCACATATACTAAAATTGGAACGATACAGAGAAGATTAGCATGGCCCCTGCGCAAGGATGACACGCAAATTCGTGAAGCGTTCCATATTTTAAACAGTTTTTAGGAGAGAAATCTTCTTTGTTTTCAAGACTAATTAAAATAATAAAGCAGGTTCCAGTCCTGTGTCATGTAATATGTATTTTTCAATTAGTCTCCCCTCAACATTTTTAATGTGTTTGCCTTGCCGTAAAGAAGGTGCGCTCTATGTCCAGCTGCATTTAGCAAGGAAGCCTGCAGGACTTTTCTTTCTCTTTTTCAGCCTCCCTGTCATTATTCTTCACCACCCCTTATATCTATACTGCTACCAGAGATGAGTTGCTTTGTGGGAAGCAGGACAAAGAGAAGGGCAGGGCCTATGCAAATGATGGCCTCAGGGATGTCTGGGAGTCCCTTTTCAGCAGTACTGTTATAATCTGCCTTGCAACCAGATTGGTGGGGTAAGCTGAAAAACACCATGCCAGATTGGGCACCAGGTCTCTCGGTGCTTGAAGGACATATTGGGTCTACATCCCTCAGTTTCTGAGGTCCAAGAAATGTTCACCCTCCACCCTAATAGAGAGGTCTTGGCCGATCGTGGCTGAGAGGGGAAGAAGGTAGCAGGGCAAGATGCTCATGGTTCTTCTCTGATAATGGACCAAATTCCTCTCTCTCCTTAGCTGTGCTTCTGCCTGGCTACTGGGGCTACCAGTTGTAAGCCTGCAGCCCACAAGGAGCTGGTTTGTCCCTCTCACACATGTAAATGGGTAAGCATTCAATTGCACACACCTGCCTGCGTCCACAGACCCTTGCACACACACTTTTGTCAACAAGCTTTTTTTGTGGTTAAAAGAATCAGGGACCCATGCTGAAATACAAAAGCAGCACACCACGTGACGGCCATCACATAGAGTCCAGCAGCAAATGGGAAACGTTTAACTAGCCGTGGTCCTATTACTGCAGCTCTACCGTGGAACATCTGCTGGATGAGTCCTCCTGGAGAATATTGAACCTACAACAAGTCTGAGGTAAATAAGATTCCACAGGAATATAATGAAACAGGGACCAACAACTCTTCCGAGCCAGATAGAAGTCGAACCTACAATCTTCTGATCCGTAGTCAGATGCGTAATCCATTGCGCCACTGGCCCTATGTAGACATACCCATCCTTTTCTCCTTAAGAGGGCTAGAAAGTGTGTGTGTGTGAAGGCACAAGGAAACCCATCTGACCTCCTGAAAGTCTTTTCTGTGAGGGTTTCCTAAGTTGTACAAAGGACTTTAGGAGAAGGAAGGACCTAAAATCTAGGCGAAATGGTCCTAGATCCAAGGAAATCTTTTAGATCAGGCTCAGTTTCTTAAATAGTCTGCATTAACATAATCAGGTCCAGGTCTGTGTGGGGCTGAGATTGTGAACTCCTTAGTAATTAGGCGGATACAACAAAAAGGGGTTTAATATTACAATCAGGTGAAAATTCAGACACCTTGTCGTAGGCTCACCTTGTCCAGGGACCCAAGCATGCTGCCTTTCCACTCTCAGAGCACTTCACCTAACCTACTGTGCAGCTGTTTCACCTTTAATATCACTGTTCCACAGGCAGCGTGATGTCACAATGCTCCTTGTCTGTAGCCCAAACCATGAGCCTTTGCAACCCTGACATAATCTACATACTTACGGTGTGTGAAGTCTTGGACCACAAATGCAGTGAAGAATAATAGAGTGCTACTCTTCAGACATTTTTGCCCATTGGCTCAGATTTGAATGCTTACTGGTCATCTGAGCATCTCTGCCAGGCCACCCTATGTCTAGAGACTGTAGATTTAGAGAGTTTATAAACATTGTCAGTTCATCAATAAAGTGTGCTCGCTTCGGCAGCACATATACTAAAATTGGAACGATACAGAGAAGATTAGCATGGCCCCTGCGCAAGGATGAC
Organism: Lissotriton helveticus; assembly: GCF_964261635.1. Lineage (NCBI taxonomy): Eukaryota > Metazoa > Chordata > Amphibia > Caudata > Salamandridae > Lissotriton > Lissotriton helveticus. The sequence continues at coordinate 1,130,818,847 of NC_136067.1, read as the reverse complement.
ACGCAAATTCGTGAAGCGCTCCATATTTTAAACAGTTTTAGGAGAGAAATCTTCTTTGTTTTCAAGACTAATTAAAATAATAAAGCAGGTTCCAGTCCTGTGTCATGTAATATGTATTTTTCAATTAGTCTCCCCTCAACATTTTTAATGTATTTGCTTTGCAGTAAAGAAGGTGCGCTCTATGTCCAGCTGCATTTAGCAAGGAAGCCTGCAGGACTTCTGGGACTTTTCTTTCTCTTTTTCAGCCTCCCTGTCATTATTCTTCACCACCCCTATATCTATTCTGCTACCAGAGATGAGTTGCTTTGTGGGAAGCAGGACAAAGAGAAGGGCAGGCCTATGCAAATGATGGCCTCAGGGATGTCTGGGAGTCCCTTTTCAGCAGTACTGTTATAATCTGCCTTGCAACCAGATTGGCGGGGTAAGCTGAAAAACACCATGCCAGATTGGGCACCAGGTCTCTAGGCGCTTGAAGGACTTATTGGGTCTACATCCCTCAGTTTCTGAGGTCCAAGAAATGTTCACCCTCCACCCTAATAGCGAGGTCTTGGCCGATCGTGGCTGAGAGGGGAAGAAGGTAGCAGGGCAAGATGCTCATGGTTCTTCTCTAATAATGGACCTACTTCCTCTCTCTTCTTAGCTCTGCTTCTGCCTGGCTACTGGGGCTACCAGTTGTAAGCCTGCAGCCCACAAGGAGCTGGTTTGTCCCTCTCACACATGTAAATGGGTAATCATTCAATTGCACACACCTGCCTGCGTCCACAGACCCTTGCACACACACTTTTGTCAACAGGCTTTTTTTTTAGTTAAGAGAAACAGGGACCCATGTTGAAATACAAAAGCAGCACACCACGTGACGGCCATCACATAGAGTCCAGCAGCAAATGGGAAACGTTTAACTAGCTGTGGTCCTATTACTGCAGTTCTACCGTGGAACATCTGCTGGATGAGTCCTCCTGGAGAATATTGAACCTACAACAAGTCTGAGGTAAATAAGATTCCACAGGAATATAATGAAACAGGGACCAACAACTCTTCCGAGCCAGATAGGAGTCGAACCTACAATCTTCTGATCCGTAGTCAGACACGCTATCCATTACGCCACTGGCCCTATGTAGACATACCCATCCTTTTCTCCTTAAGAGGGCTAGAAAGTGTGTGTGTGTGTGTGAAGGCACAAGGAAACCCATCTGACCTCCTGAAAGTCTTTTCTGTGAGGGTTTCCTAAGTTGTACAAAGGACTTTAGGAGAAGGAAGGACCTAAAATCTAGGCGAAATGGTCCTAGATCCAAGGAAATCTTTTAGATCAGGCTCAGTTTCTTAAATAGTCTGCATTAACATAATCAGGTCCAGGTCTGTGTGGGGCTGAGCTTGTGAACTCCTTAGTAATTAGGCGGATACAACAAAAAGGCGTTTAATATTACAATACAGGTGAAAATTCAGACACCTTGTCGTAGGCTCACCTTGTCCAGGGACCCAAGCATGCTGCCTTTCCACTCTCAGAGCACTTCACCTAACCTACTGTGCAGCTGTTTCACCTTTAATATCACTGTTCCACGGGCAGCGTGATGTCACAATACTCCTTGTCTGTAGCCCAAACCATGAGCCTTTGCAACCCTGACATAATCTACATACTTACGGTGTGTGAAGTCTTGGACCACAAATACAGTGAAGAATAATAGATTGCTACTCTTCAGACATTTTTGCCCATTGGCTCAGATTTGAATGCTTACTGGCCATCTGAGCATCTCTGCCAGGCCACCCTATGTCTAGAGACTGTAGATTTAGAGAGTTTATAAACATTGTCAGTTCATCAATAAAGTGTGCTCGCTTCGGCAGCAGATATACTAAAATTGGAACAATACAGGAAAGATTAGCATGGCCCCTGCGCAAGGATGACACGCAAGGATTACACGCAAATTCGTGAAGCGTTCCATATTTTAAACAGTTTTTAGGAGAGAAATCTTCTTTGTTTTCAAGACTAATTAAAATAATAAAGCAGGTTCCAGTCCTGTGTCATGTAATATGTATTTTTGCATTAGTCTCTCCTCAACATTTTTAATGTATTTGCCTTGCAGTAAAGAAGGTGCGCTCTATGTCCAGCTGCATTTAGCAAGGAAGCCTGCAGGACTTCTGGGACTTTTCTTTCTCTTTTTCAGCCTCCCTGTCATTATTCTTCACCACCCCTATATCTATACTGCTACCAGAGATGAGTTGCTTTGTGGGAAGCAGGACAAAGAGAAGGGCAGGGCCTATGCAAATGATGGCCTCAGGGATGTCTGGGAGTCCCTTTTCAGCAGTACTGTTATAATCTGCCTTGCAACCAGATTGGTGGGGTAAAGCTGAAAAACACCATGCCAGATTGGGCACCAGGTCTCTAGGCGCTTGGAAGACATATTGGGTCTACAACCCTCAGTTTCTGAGGTCCAAGAAATGTTCACCCTCTACCCTAATAGAGAGGTCTTGGCCGATCGTGGCTGAGAGGGGAAGAAGGTAGCAGGGCAAGATGTTCATGGTTCTGCTTTAATAATGGACCAACTTTCTCTCTCTCCTTAGCTGTGCTTCTGCCTGGCTACTGGGGCTACCAGTTGTAAGCCTGCAGCCCACAAGGAGCTGGTTTGTCCCTCTCACACATGTAAATGGGTAATCATTCAATTGCAAACACCTGCCTGCGTCCACAGACCCTTGCACACACACTTTTGTCAACAAGCTTTTTTTGTGGTTAAGAGAATCAGGGACCCATGTTGAAATACAAAAGCAGCACACCACGTGACGGCCATCACATAGAGTCCAGCAGCAAATGGGAAACGTTTAACTAGCCGTGGTCCTATTACTGCAGTTCTACCGTGGAACATCTGCTGGATGAGTCCTCCTGGAGAATATTGAACCTACAACAAGTCTGAGGTAAATAAGATTCCACAGGAATATAATGAAACAGGGACCTACAACTCTTCCGAGCCAGATAGGAGTCGAATCTACAATCTTCTGATCCATAGTCAGACGCATTATCCATTGCGCCACTGGCCCTATGTAGACATACCCATCCTTTTGTCCTTAAGAGGTCTAGAAAGTGTGTATGTGTGTGTGTGTGAAGGCACAAGGAAACCCATCTGACCTCCTGAAAGTCTTTTCTGTGAGGGTTTCCTAAGTTGTACAAAGGACTTTAGGAGAAGGAAGGACCTAAAATCTAGGCGAAATGGTTCTAGATCCAAGGAAATCTTTTAGATCAGGCTCAGTTTCTTAAATAGTCTACATTAACATAATCAGGTCCAGGTCTGTGTGGGGCTGAGCTTGTGAACTCCTTAGTAATTAGGCGGATACAACAAAAAGGGGTTTAATATTACAATACAGGTGAAAATTCAGACACCTTGTCGTAGGCTCACCTTGTCCAGGGACCCAAGCATGCTGCCTTTCCACTCTCAGAGCACTTCACCTAACCTACTGTGCAGCTGTTTCACCTTTAATATCACTGTTCCACAGACAGCGTGATGTCACAATGCTCCTTGTCTGTAGCCCAAACCATGAGCCTTTGCAACCCTGACATAATCTACATACTTACGGTGTGTGAAGTCTTGGACCACAAATGCAGTGAAGAATAATAGAGTGCTACTCTTCAGACATTTTTGCCCATTGGCTCAGATTTGAATGCTTACTGGCCATCTGAGCATCTCTGCCAGGCCACCCTATGTCTAGAGACTGTAGATTTAGAGAGTTTAGAAACATTGTCAGTTCATCAATAAAGTGTGCTCGCTTCGGCAGCACATATACTAAAATTGGAACGATACAGAGAAGATTAGCATGGCCCCTGCGCAAGGATGACACGCAAATTCGTGAAGCGTTCCATATTTTAAACAGTTTTTAGGAGAGAAATCTTCTTTGTTTTCAAGACTAATTAAAATAATAAAGCAGGTTCCAGTCCTGTGTCATGTAATATGTATTTTTCAATTAGTCTCCCCTCAACATTTTTAATGTGTTTGCCTTGCCGTAAAGAAGGTGCGCTCTATGTCCAGCTGCATTTAGCAAGGAAGCCTGCAGGACTTTTCTTTCTCTTTTTCAGCCTCCCTGTCATTATTCTTCACCACCCCTTATATCTATACTGCTACCAGAGATGAGTTGCTTTGTGGGAAGCAGGACAAAGAGAAGGGCAGGGCCTATGCAAATGATGGCCTCAGGGATGTCTGGGAGTCCCTTTTCAGCAGTACTGTTATAATCTGCCTTGCAACCAGATTGGTGGGGTGAGCTGAAAAACACCATGCCAGATTGGGCACCAGGTCTCTCGGCGCTTGAAGGACATATTGGGTTTACATCCCTCAGTTTCTGAGGTCCAAGAAATGTTCACCCTCCACCCTAATAGAGAGGTCTTGGCCGATCGTGGCTGAGAGGGGAAGAAGGTAGCAGGGCAAGATGCTCATGGTTCTTCTCTGATAATGGACCAAATTCCTCTCTCTCCTTAGCTGTGCTTCTGCCTGGCTACTGGGGCTACCAGTTGTAAGCCTGCAGCCCACAAGGAGCTGGTTTGTCCCTCTCACACATGTAAATGGGTAAGCATTCAATTGCACACACCTGCCTGCGTCCACAGACCCTTGCACACACACTTTTGTCAACAAGCTTTTTTTGTGGTTAAGAGAATCAGGGACCCATGCTGAAATACAAAAGCAGCACACCACATGACGGCCATCACATAGAGTCCAGCAGCAAATGGGAAACGTTTAACTAGCCGTGGTCCTATTACTGCAGCTCTACCGTGGAACATCTGCTGGATGAGTCCTCCTGGAGAATATTGAACCTACAACAAGTCTGAGGTAAATAAGATTCCACAGGAATATAATGAAACAGGGACCAACAACTCTTCCGAGCCAGATAGAAGTCGAACCTACAATCTTCTGATCCGTAGTGAGACGCGTTATCCATTGCGCCACTGGCCCTATGTAGACATACCCATCCTTTTCTCCTTAAGAGGGCTAGAAAGTGTGTGTGTGTGTGTGTGAAGGCACAAGGAAACCCATCTGACCTCCTGAAAGTCTTTTCTGTGAGGGTTTCCTAAGTTGTACAAAGGACTTTAGGAGAAGGAAGGACCTAAAATCTAGGCGAAATGGTCCTAGATCCAAGGAAATCTTTTAGATCAGGCTCAGTTTCTTAAATAGTCTGCATTAACATAATCAGGTCCAGGTCTGTGTGGGGCTGAGCTTGTGAACTCCTTAGTAATTAGGCAGATACAACAAAAAGGGGTTTAATATTACAATACAGGTGAAAATTCAGACACCTTGTCGTAGGCTCACCTTGTCCAGGGACCCAAGCATGCTGCCTTTCCACTCTCAGAGCACTTCACCTAACCTACTGTGCAGCTGTTTCACCTTTAATATCACTGTTCCACAGGCAGCGTGATGTCACAATGCTCCTTGTCTGTAGCCCAAACCATGAGCCTTTGCAACCCTGACATAATCTACATACTTACGGTGTGTGAAGTCTTGGACCACAAATGCAGTGAAGAATAATAGAGTGCTACTCTTCAGACATTTTTGCCCATTGGCTCAGATTTGAATGCTTACTGGCCATCTGAACATCTCTGCCAGGCCACCCTATGTCTAGAGACTGTAGATTTAGAGAGTTTATAAACATTGTCAGTTCATCAATAAAGTGTGCTTGCTTCGGCAGCACATATACTAAAATTGGAACGATACAGAGAAGATTAGCATAGCCCCTGCGCAAGGATGACACGCAAATTCGTGAAGTGTTCCATATTTTAAACAGTTTTAGGGGAGAAATCTTCTTTGTTTTCAAGACTAATTAAAATAGTAAAGCAGGTTCCAGTCCTGTGTCATGTAATATGTATTTTTCAATTAGTCTCCCCTCAACATTTTTAATGTATTTGCCTTGCAGTAAAGAAGGTGTGCTCTATGTCCAGCTGCATTTAGCAAGGAAGCCTGCAGGACTTCTGGGACTTTTCTTTCTCTTTTTCAGCCTCCCTGTCATTATTCTTCACCACCCCTATATCTATACTGCTACCAGAGATGAGTTGCTTTGTGGGAAGCAGGACAAAGAGAAGGGCAGGGCCTATGCAAATGATGGCCTCAGGGATGTCTGGGAGTCCCTTTTCAGCAGTACTGTTATAATCTGCCTTGCAACCAGATTGGTGGGGTAAGCTGAAAAACACCATGCCAGATTGGGCACCAGGTCTCTAGGCGCTTGAAGGACATATTGGGTCTACATCCCTCAGTTTCTGAGGTCCAAGAAATGTTCACCCTCCACTCTAATAGAGAGGTCTTGGCCGATCGTGGCTGAGAGGGGAAGAAGGTAGCAGGGCAAGATGCTCATGGTTCTGCTTTAATAATGGACCAACTTCCTCTCTCTCCTTAGCTGTGCTTCTGCCTGGCTACTGGGGCTACCAGTTGTAAGCCTGCAGCCCACAAGGAGCTGGTTTGTCCCTCTCACACATGTAAATGGGTAATCATTCAATTGCACACACCTGCCTGTGTCCACAGACCGTTGCACACACACTTTTGTCAACAAGCTTTTTTTGTGGTTAAGAGAATCAGGGACCCATGTTGAAATACAAAAGCAGCACACCACGTGACGGCCATCACATAGAATCCAGCAGCAAATGGGAAACGTTTAACTAGCCGTGGTCCTATTACTGCAGTTCTACCGTGGAACATCTGCTGGATGAATCCTCCTGGAGAATATTGAACCTACAACAAGTCTGAGGTAAATAAGATTCCACAGGAATATAATGAAACAGGGACCAACAACTCTTCCGAGCCAGATAGGAGTCGAACCTACAATCTTCTGATCCATAGTTAGACACGTTATCCATTACGCCACTGGCCCTATGTAGACAAACCCATCCTTTTCTCCTTAAGAGGGCTAGAAAGTGTGTGTGTGTGAAGGCACAAGGAAACCCATCTGACCTCCTGAAAGTCTTTTCTGTGAGGGTTTCCTAAGTTGTACAAAGGACTTTAGGAGAAGGAAGGACCTAAAATCTAGGCAAAATGGTCCTAGATCCAAGGAAATCTTTTAGATCAGGCTCAGTTTCTTAAATAGTCTGCATTAACATAATCAGGTCCAGGTCTGTGTGGGGCTGAGCTTGTGAACTCCTTAGTAATTAGGCGGATACAACAAAAAGCGGTTTAATATTACAATACAGGTGAAAATTCAGACACCTTGTCGTAGGCTCACCTTGTCCAGGGACCCAAGCATGCTGCCTTTCCACTCTCAGAGCACTTCACCTAACCTACTGTGCAGCTGTTTCACCTTTAATATCACTGTTCCACAGGCAGCGTGATGTCACAATGCTCCTTGTCTGTAGCCCAAACCATGAGCCTTTGCAACCCTGACATAATCTACATACTTACGGTGTGTGAAGTCTTGGACCACAAATACAGTGAAGAATAATAGATTGCTACTCTTCAGACATTTTTGCCCATTGGCTCAGATTTGAATGCTTACTGGCCATCTGAGCATCTCTGCCAGGCCACCCTATGTCTAGAGACTGTAGATTTAGAGAGTTTATAAACATTGTCAGTTCATCAATAAAGTGTGCTCGCTTCGGCAGCACATATACTAAAATTGGAACGATACAGAGAAGATTAGCATGGCCCCTGCGCAAGGATGACACGCAAATTTGTGAAGCGTTCCATATTTTAAACAGTTTTTAGGAGAGAAATCTTCTTTGTTTTCAAGACTAATTAAAATAATAAAGCAGGTTCCAGTCCTGTGTCATGTAATATGTATTTTTGCATTAGTCTCTCCTCAAAATTTTTAATGTATTTGCCTTGCAGTAAAGAAGGTGCGCTCTATGTCTAGCTGCATTTAGCAAGGAAGCCTGCAGGACTTCTGGGACTTTTCTTTCTCTTTTTCAGCCTCCCTGTCATTATTCTTCACCACCCCTATATCTATACTGCTACCAGAGATGAGTTGCTTTGTGGGAAGCAGGACAAAGAGAAGGGCAGGGCCTATGCAAATGATGGCCTCAGGGATGTCTGGGAGTCCCTTTTCAGCAGTACTGTTATAATCTGCCTTGCAACCAGATTGGTGGGGTAAAGCTGAAAAACACCATGCCAGATTGGGCACCAGGTCTCTAGGCGCTTGGAAGACATTTTGGGTCTACATCCCTCAGTTTCTGAGGTCCAAGAAATGTTCACCCTCCACCCTAATAGAGAGGTCTTGGCTAATCATGGCCGATCGTGGCTGAGAGGGGAAGAAGGTAGCAGGGCAAGATGCTCATGGTTCTTCTCTGATAATGGACCAAATTCCTCTCTCTCCTTAGCTGTGCTTCTGCCTGGCTTCTGGGGCTACCAGTTGTAAGCCTGCAGCCCACAAGGAGCTGGTTTGTCCCTCTCACACATGTAAATGGATAAGCATTCAATTGCACACACCTGCCTGCGTCCACAGACCCTTGCACACACACTTATGTCAACAAGCTTTTTTTGTGGTTAAGAGAATCAGGGACCCATGCTGAAATACAAAAGCAGCACACCACGTGACGGCCATCACATAGAGTCCAGCAGCAAATGGGAAACGTTTAACTAGCCGTGGTCCTATTACTGCAGCTCTACCGTGGAACATCTGCTGGATGAGTCCTCCTGGAGAATATTGAACCTACAACAAGTCTGAGGTAAATAAGATTCCACAGGAATATAATGAAACAGGGACCAACAACTCTTCCGAGCCAGATAGAAGTCGAACCTACAATCTTCTGATCCGTAGTCAGACGCGTTATCCATTGCGCCACTGGCCCTATGTAGACATACCCATCCTTTTCTCCTTAAGAGGGCTAGAAAGTGTGTGTGTGTGAAGGCACAAGGAAACCCATCTGACCTCCTGAAAGTCTTTTCTGTGAGGGTTTCCTAAGTTGTACAAAGGACTTTAGGAGAAGGAAGGACCTAAAATCTAGGCGAAATGGTCCTAGATCCAAGGAAATCTTTTAGATCAGGCTCAGTTTCTTAAATAGTCTGCATTAACATAATCAGGTCCAGGTCTGTGTGGGGCTGAGCTTGTGAACTCCTTAGTAATTAGGCAGATACAACAAAAAGGGGTTTAATATTACAATACAGGTGAAAATTCAGACAC
>NC_136067.1:1130722278-1130807278 GCF_964261635.1 Lissotriton helveticus | reverse complement strand
TATTTGCCTTGCAGTAAAGAAGGTGCCCTCTATGTCCAGCTGCATTTAGCAAGGAAGCCTGCAGGACTTCTGGGACTTTTCTTTCTCTTTTTCAGCCTCCCTGTCATTATTCTTCACCACCCCTATATCTATACTGCTACCAGAGATGAGTTGCTTTGTGGGAAGCAGGACAAAGAGAAGGGCAGGGCCTATGCAAATGATGGCCTCAGGGATGTCTGGGAGTCCCTTTTCAGCAGTACTGTTATAATCTGCCTTGCAACCAGATTGGTGGGGTAAAGCTGAAAAACACCATGCCAGATTGGGCACCAGGTCTCTAGGTGCTTGGAAGACATATTGGGTCTACATCCCTCAGTTTCTGAGGTCCAAGAAATGTTCACCCTCCACCCTAATAGAGAGGTCGTGGCCGAACGTGGCTGAGAGGGGAAGAAGGTAGCAGGGCAAGATGCTCATGGTTCTGCTTTAATAATGGACCAACTTCCTCTCTCTCCTTAGCTGTGCTTCTGCCTGGCTACTGGGGCTACCAGTTGTAAGCCTGCAGCCCACAAGGAGCTGGTTTGTCCCTCTCACACATGTAAATGGGTAATCATTCAATTGCACACACCTGCCTGCGTCCACAGACCGTTGCACACACACTTTTGTCAACAAGCTTTTTTTGTGGTTAAGAGAATCAGGGACCCATGTTGAAATACAAAAGCAGCACACCACGTGACGGCCATCACATAGAATCCAGCAGCAAATGGGAAACGTTTAACTAGCCGTGGTCCTATTACTGCAGTTCTACCGTGGAACATCTGCTGGATGAATCCTCCTGGAGAATATTGAACCTACAACAAGTCTGAGGTAAATAAGATTCCACAGGAATATAATGAAACAGGGACCAACAACTCTTCCGAGCCAGATAGGAGTCGAACCTACAATCTTCTGATCCATAGTTAGACACGTTATCCATTACGCCACTGGCCCTATGTAGACATACCCATCCTTTTCTCCTTAAGAGGGCTAGAAAGTGTGTGTGTGTGAAGGCACAAGGAAACCCATCTGACCTCCTGAAAGTCTTTTCTGTGAGGGTTTCCTAAGTTGTACAAAGGACTTTAGGAGAAGGAAGGACCTAAAATCTAGGCGAAATGGTCCTAGATCCAAGGAAATCTTTTAGATCAGGCTCAGTTTCTTAAATAGTCTGCATTAACATAATCAGGTCCAGGTCTGTGTGGGGCTGAGCTTGTGAACTCCTTAGTAATTAGGCGGATACAACAAAAAGGGGTTTAATATTACAATACAGGTGAAAATTCAGACACCTTGTCGTAGGCTCACCTTGTCCAGGGACCCAAGCATGCTGCCTTTCCACTCTCAGAGCACTTCACCTAACCTACTGTGCAGCTGTTTCACCTTTAATATCACTGTTCCACAGGCAGCGTGATGTCACAATGCTCCTTGTCTGTAGCCCAAACCATGAGCCTTTGCAACCCTGACATAATCTACATACTTACAGTGTGTGAAGTCTTGGACCACAAATACAGTGAAGAATAATAGATTGCTACTCTTCAGACATTTTTGCCCATTGGCTCAGATTTGAATGCTTACTGGCCATCTGAGCATCTCTGCCAGGCCACCCTATGTCTAGAGACTGTAGATTTAGAGAGTTTATAAACATTGTCAGTTCATCAATAAAGTGTGCTCGCTTCGGCAGCACATATACTAAAATTGGAACGATACAGAGAAGATTAGCATGGCCCCTGCGCAAGGATGACACGCAAATTCGTGAAGCGTTCCATATTTTAAACAGTTTTTAGGAGAGAAATCTTCTTTGTTTTCAAGACTAATTAAAATAATAAAGCAGGTTCCAGTCCTGCGTCATGTAATATGTATTTTTCAATTAGCCTCTCCTCAACATTTTTAATGTATTTGCCTTGCAGTAAAGAAGGTGCCCTCTATGTCCAGCTGCATTTAGCAAGGAAGCCTGCAGGACTACTGGGACTTTTCTTTCTCTTTTTCAGCCTCCCTGTCATTATTCTTCACCACCCCTATATCTATACTGCTACCAGAGATGAGTTGCTTTGTGGGAAGCAGGACAAAGAGAAGGGCAGGGCCTATGCAAATGATGGCCTCAGGGATGTCTGGGAGTCCCTTTTCAGCAGTACTGTTATAATCTGCCTTGCAACCAGATTGGTGGGGTAAAGCTGAAAAACACCATGCCAGATTGGGCACCAGGTCTCTAGGCGCTTGGAAGACATATTGGGTCTACATCCCTCAGTTTCTGAGGTCCAAGAAATGTTCACCCTCCACCCTAATAGAGAGATTGTGGCCGATCGTGGCTGAGAGGGGAAGAAGGTAGCAGGGCAAGATGCTCATGGTTCTGCTTTAATAATGGACCAACTTCCTCTCTCTCCTTAGCTGTGCTTCTGTCTGGCTACTGGGGCTACCAGTTGTAAGCCTGCAGCCCACAAGGAGCTGGTTTGTCCCTCTCACACATGTAAATGGGTAATCATTCAATTGCACACACCTGCCTGCGTCCACAGACCGTTGCACACACACTTTTGTCAACAAGCTTTTTTTGTGGTTAAGAGAATCAGGGACCCATGTTGAAATACAAAAGCAGCACACCACGTGACGGCCATCACATAGAATCCAGCAGCAAATGGGAAACGTTTAACTAGCCGTGGTCCTATTACTGCAGTTCTACCGTGGAACATCTGCTGGATGAATCCTCCTGGAGAATATTGAACCTACAACAAGTCTGAGGTAAATAAGATTCCACAGGAATATAATGAAACAGGGACCAACAACTCTTCCGAGCCAGATAGGAGTCGAACCTACAATCTTCTGATCCATAGTTAGACACGTTATCCATTACGCCACTGGCCCTATGTAGACATACCCATCCTTTTCTCCTTAAGAGGGCTAGAAAGTGTGTGTGTGTGAAGGCACAAGGAAACCCATCTGACCTCCTGAAAGTCTTTTCTGTGAGGGTTTCCTAAGTTGTACAAAGGACTTTAGGAGAAGGAAGGACCTAAAATCTAGGCGAAATGGTCCTAGATCCAAGGAAATCTTTTAGATCAGGCTCAGTTTCTTAAATAGTCTGCATTAACATAATCAGGTCCAGGTCTGTGTGGGGCTGAGCTTGTGAACTCCTTAGTAATTAGGCGGATACAACAAAAAGGGGTTTAATATTACAATACAGGTGAAAATTCAGACACCTTGTCGTAGGCTCACCTTGTCCAGGGACCCAAGCATGCTGCCTTTCCACTCTCAGAGCACTTCACCTAACCTACTGTGCAGCTGTTTCACCTTTAATATCACTGTTCCACAGGCAGCGTGATGTCACAATGCTCCTTGTCTGTAGCCCAAACCATGAGCCTTTGCAACCCTGACATAATCTACATACTTACGGTGTGTGAAGTCTTGGACCACAAATACAGTGAAGAATAATAGATTGCTACTCTTCAGACATTTTTGCCCATTGGCTCAGATTTGAATGCTTACTGGCCATCTGAGCATCTCTGCCAGGCCACCCTATGTCTAGAGACTGTAGATTTAGAGAGTTTATAAACATTGTCAGTTCATCAATAAAGTGTGCTCGCTTCGGCAGCACATATACTAAAATTGGAACGATACAGAGAAGATTAGCATGGCCCCTGCGCAAGGATGACACGTAAATGCGTGAAGCGTTCCATATTTTAAACAGTTTTTAGGAGAGAAATCTTCTTTGTTTTCAAGACTAATTAAAATAATAAAGCAGGTTCCAGTCCTGTGTCATGTAATATGTATTTTTCAATTAGTCTCTCCTCAACATTTTTAATGTATTTGCCTTGCAGTAAAGAAGGTGCGCTCTATGTCCAGCTGCATTTAGCAAGGAAGCCTGCAGGACTTCTGGGACTTTTCTTTCTCTTTTTTAGCCTCCCTGTCATTATTCTTCACCACCCCTACATCTATACTGCTACCAGAGATGAGTTGCTTTGTGGGAAGCAGGACAAAGAGAAGGGCAGGGCCTATGCAAATGATGGCCTCAGGGATGTCTGGGAGTCCCTTTTCAGCAGTACTGTTATAATCTGCCTTGCAACCAGATTGGTGGGGTAAAGCTGAAAAACACCATGCCAGATTGGGCACCAGGTCTCTAGGCGCTTGATGGACATATTGGGTCTACATCCCTCAGTTTCTGAGGTCCAAGAAATGTTCACCCTCCACCCTAATAGAGAGGTCTTGGCCGATCGTGGCTGAGAGGGGAAGAAGGTAGCAGGGCAAGATGCTCATGGTTCTTCTCTAATAATGGACCTACTTCCTCTCTCTCCTTAGCTCTGCTTCTGCCTGGCTACTGGGGCTACCAGTTGTAAGCCTGCAGCCCACAAGGAGCTGGTTTGTTCCTCTCACACATGTAAATGGGTAATCGTTCAATTGCACACACCTGCCTGCGTCCACAGACCCTTGCACACACACTTTTGTCAACAGGATTTTTTTGTAGTTAAGAGAAACAGGGACCCATGTTGAAATACAAAAGCAGCACACCACGTGACGGCCATCACATAGAGTCCAGCAGCAAATGGGAAACGTTTAACTAGCCGTGGTCCTATTACTGCAGCTCTACCGTGGAACATCTGCTGGATGAGTCCTCCTGGAGAATATTGAACCTACAACAAGTCTGAGGTAAATAGGATTCCACAGGTATATAATGAAACAGGGACCAACAACTCTTCCGAGCCAGATAGGAGTCGAACCTACAATCTTCTGATCCGTAGTCAGACGCGTTATCCATTGCGCCACTGGCCCTATGTAGACATACCCATCCTTTTGTCCTTAAGAGGGCTAGAAAGTGTGTGTGTGTGTGAAGGCACAAGGAAACCCATCTGACCTCCTGAAAGTCTTTTCTGTGAGGGTTTCCTAAGTTGTACAAAGGACTTTAGGAGAAGGAAGGACCTAAAAGCTAGGCGAAATGGTCCTAGATCCAAGGAAATCTTTTAGATCAGGCTCAGTTTCTTAAATAGTCTGCATTAACATAATCAGGTCCAGGTCTGTGTGGGGCTGAGCTTGTGAACTCCTTAGTAATTAGGCGGATACAACAAAAAGGGGTTTAATATTACAATACAGGTGAAAATTCAGACACCTTGTCGTAGGCTCACCTTGTCCAGGGACCCAAGCATGCTGCCTTTCCACTCTCAGAGCACTTCACCTAACCTACTGTGCAGCTGTTTCACCTTTAATATCACTGTTCCACAGGCAGCGTGATGTCACAATGCTCCTTGTCTGTAGCCCAAACCATGAGCCTTTGCAACCCTGACATAATCTACATACTTACAGTGTGTGAAGTCTTGGACCACAAATGCAGTGAAGAATAATAGAGTGCTACTCTTCAGACATTTGTGCCCATTGGCTCAGATTTGAATGCTTACTGGCCATCTGAACATCTCTGCCAGGCCACCCTATGTCTAGAGACTGTAGATTTAGAGAGTTTATAAACATTGTCAGTTCATCAATAAAGTGTGCTCGCTTCGGCAGCACATATACTAAAATTGGAACGATACAGAGAAGATTAGCATGGCCCCTGCGCAAGGATGACACGCAAATTCATGAAGCGTTCTATATTTTAAACAGTTTTTAGGAGAGAAATCTTCTTTGTTTTCAAGACTAATTAAAATAATAAAGCAGGTTCCAGTCCTGTGTCATGTAATATGTATTTTTCAATTAGTCTCCCCTCAACATTTCTAATGTATTTGCCTTGCAGTAAAGAAGGTGCGCTCTATGTCCAGCTGCATTTAGCAAGGAAGCCTGCAGGACTTCTGGGACTTTTCTTTCTCTTTTTCAGCCTCCCTGTCATTATTCTTCACCACCCCTATATCTATACTGCTACCAGAGATGAGTTGCTTTGTGGGAAGCAGGACAAAGAGAAGGGCAGGGCCTATGCAAATGATGGCCTCAGGGATGTCTGGGAATCCCTTTTCAGCAGTACTGTTCTAATCTGCCTTGCAACCAGATTGGTGGGGTAAGCTGAAAAACACCATGCCAGATTGGGCACCAGGTCTCTAGGCGCTTGAAGGACATATTGGGTCTACATCCCTCAGTTTCTGAGGTCCAAGAAATGTTCACCCTCCACCCTAATAGAGAAGTCTTGGCCGATCGTGGCTGAGAGGGGAAGAAGGTAACAGGGCAAGATGCTCATGGTTCTTCTCTGATTATGGACCAACTTTCTCTCTCTCCTTAGCTGTGCTTCTGCCTGGCTACTGGGGCTACCAGTTGTAAGCCTGCAGCCCACAGGAGCTGGTTTGTCCCTCTCACACATGTAAATGGGTAATCATTCAATTGCACACACCTGCCTGCGTCCACAGACCCTTGCACACACACTTTTGTCAACAAGTTTTTTTGTAGTTAAGAGAATCAGGGACCCATGTTGAAATACAAAAGCAGCACACCACGTGACGGCCATCACATAGAGTCCAGCAGCAAATGGGAAACGTTTAACTAGCCGTGGTCCTATTACTGCAGCTCTACCGTGGAACATCTGCTGGATGAGTCCTCCTGGAGAATATTGAACCTACAACAAGTCTGAGGTAAATAAGATTCCACAGGAATATAATGAAACAGGGACCAACAACTCTTCCGAGCCAGATAGGAGTCAAACCTACAATCTTCTGATCCGTAGTCAGACACGTTATCCATTGCGCCACTGGCCCTATTTAGACATACCCATCCTTTTCTCCTTAAGAGGGCTAGAAAGTGTGTGTGTGTGAAGGCACAAGGAAACCCATCTGACCTCCTGAAAGTCTTTTCTGTGAGGGTTTCCTAAGTTGTACAAAGGACTTTAGGAGAAGGAAGGACCTAAAATCTAGGCGAAATGGTCCTAGATCCAAGGAAATCTTTTAGATCAGGCTCAGTTTCTTAAATAGTCTGCATTAACATAATCAGGTCCAGGTCTTTGTGGGGCTGAGCTTGTGAACTCCTTAGTAATTAGGCGGATACAACAAAAAGGGGTTTAATATTACAATACAGGTGAAAATTCAGACACCTTGTCGTAGGCTCACCTTGTCCAGGGACCCAAGCATGCTGCCTTTCCACTCTCAGAGCACTTCACCTAACCTACTGTGCAGCTGTTTCACCTTTAATATCACTGTTCCACAGGCAGCGTGATGTCACAATGCTCCTTGTCTGTAGCCCAAACCATGAGCCTTTGCAACCCTGACATAATCTACATACTTACGGTGTGTGAAGTCTTGGACCACAAATGCAGTGAAGAATAATAGAGTGCTACTCTTCAGACATTTTTGCCCATTGGCTCAGATGTGAATGCTTACTGGCCATCTGAGCATCTCTGCCAGGCCACCCTATGTCTAGAGACTGTAGATTTAGAGAGTTTATAAACATTGTCAGTTCTTCAATAAAGTGTGCTCGCTTCGGCAGCATGTATACTAAAATTGGAACGATACAGAGAAGATTAGCATGGCCCCTGCGCAAGGATGACATGCAAATTTGTGAAGAGTTCCATATTTTAAACAGTTTTAGGAGAGAGATCTTCTTTGTTTTCAAGACTAATTAAAATAATAAAGCAGGTTCCAGTCCTGTGTCATGTAATATGTATTTTTCAATTAGTCTCCCCTCAACATTTTTAATGTATTTGCCTTGCAGTAAAGAAGGTGCGCTCTATGTCCAGCTGCATTTAGCAAGGAAGCCTGCAGGACTTCTGGGACTTTTCTTTCTCTTTTTCAGCCTCCTTGTCATTATTCTTCACCACCCCTATATCTATACTGCTACCAGAGATGAGTTGCTTTGTGGGAAGCAGGACAAAGAGAAGGGCAGGGCCTATGCAAATGATGGTCTCAGGGATGTCTGGGAGTCCCTTTTCAGCAGTACTGTTATATTCTGCCTTGCAACCAGATTGGTGGGGTAAGCTGAAAAACATCATGCCAGATTGGGCACCAGGTCTCTAGGCGCTTGAAGGACATATTGGGTCTACATCCCTCAGTTTCTGAGGTCCAAGAAATGTTCACCCTCCACCCTAATAGAGAGGTCTTGGCCGATCGTGGCTGAGAGGAGAAGAAGGTAGCAGGGCAAAATGCTCATGGTTCTTCTCTAATAATGGACCAACTTCCTCTCTCTCCTTAGCTGTGCTTCTGCCTGGCTACTGGGGCTACCAGTTGTAAGCCTGCAGCCCACAAGGAGCTGATTTGTTCCTCTCACACATGTAAATGGGTAATCATTCAATTGCACACACCTGCCTGCGTCCACAGACCCTTGCACACACACTTTTGTCAACAGGCTTTTTTTGTAGTTAAGAGAAACAGGGACCCATGTTGAAATACAAAAGCAGCACACCACGTGACGGCCATCACATAGAGTCCAGCAGCAAATGGAAAACGTTTAACTAGCCGTGGTCCTATTACTGCAGCTCTACCGTGGAACATCTGCTGGATGAGTCCTCCTGGAGAATATTGAACCGACAACAAGTCTGAGGTAAATAAGATTCCACAGAAATATAATGAAACAGGGACCTACAACTCTAACGAGCCAGATAGGAGTCGAACCTACAATCTTCTGATCCGTAGTCAGACGTGTTATCCATTGCGCCACTGGCCCTATGTAGACATATCCATCCTTTTGTCCTTAAGAGGGCTAGAAAGTGTGTGTGTGAAGGCACAAGGAAACCCATCTGACCTCCTGAAAGTTTTTTCAGTGAGGGTTTCCTAAGTTGTACAAAGGACTTTAGGAGAAGGAAGGACCTAAAAGCTAGGCGAAATGGTCCTAGATCCAAGGAAATCTTTTAGATCAGGCTCAGTTTCTTAAATAGTCTGCATTAACATAATCAGGTCCAGGTCTGTGTGGGGCTGAGTTTGTGAACTCCTTAGTAATTAGGCGGATACAACAAAAAGGGGTTTAATATTACAATACAGGTGAAAATTCAGACACCTTGTCGTAGGCTCACCTTGTCCAGGGACCCAAGCATGGTGCCTTTCCACTCTCAGAGCACTTCACCTAACCTACTGTGCAGCTGTTTCACCTTTAATATCACTGTTCCACAGGCAGCGTGATGTCACAATGCTCCTTGTCTGTAGCCCAAACCATGAGCCTTTGCAACCCTGTCATAATCTACATACTTACGGTGTGTGAAGTCTTGGACCACAAATGCAGTGAAGAATAATAGAGTGCTACTGTTCAGACATTTTTGCCCATTGGCTCAGATTTGAATGCTTACTGGCCATCTGAGCATCTCTGCCAGGCCACCCTATGTCTAGAGACTGTAGATTTAGAGAGTTTATAAACATTGTCAGTTCATCAATAAAATGTGCTCGCTTCGGCAGCACGTATACTAAAATTGGAACTATACAGAGAAGATTAGCATGGCCCCTGCGCAAGGATGACACGCAAATTCGTGAAGCGTTCCATATTTTAAACAGTTTTAGGAGAGAGATCTTCTTTGTTTTCAAGACTAATTAAAATAATAAAGCAGGTTCTAGTCCTGTGTCATGTAATGTGTATTTTTCAATTAGTCTCCCCTCAACATTTTTTATGTATTTGCTTTGCAGTAAAGAAGGTGCGCTTTATGTCCAGCTGCATTTAGCAAGGAAGCCTGCAGGACTTCTGGGACTTTTCTTTCTCTTTTTCAGCCTCCCTGTCATTATTCTTCACCACCCCTATATCTATACTGCTACCAGAGATGAGTTGCTTTGTGGGAAGCAGGACAAAGAGAAGGGCAGGGCCTATGCAAACGATGGCCTCAGGGATGTCTGGGAGTCCCTTTTCAGCAGTACTGTTATAATCTGCCTTGCAACCAGATTGGTGGGGTAAGCTGAAAAACACCATGCCAGATTGGGCACCAGGTCTCTAGGCACTTTAAGGACATATTGGGTCTACATCCCTCAGTTTCTGAGGTCCAAGAAATGTTCACCCTCCACCCTAATAGAGAGGTCTTGGCCGATCGTGGCTGAGAGGGGAAGAAGGTAGCAGGGCAAGATGCTCATGGTTCTTCTCTAATAATGGACCAACTTCCTTTCTCTCCTTAGCTGTGCTTCTGCCTGGCTACTGGGGCTACCAGTTGTAAGCCTGCAGCCCACAAGGACCTGGTTTGTTCCTCTCACATATGTAAATGGGTAAGCATTCAATTGCACACACCTGCCTGCATCCACAGACCCTTGCACACACACTTTTGTCAACAGGTTTTTTTTGTAGTTAAGAGAAACTGGGACCCATGTTGAAATACAAAAGCAGCACACCACGTGACGGCCATCACATAGAGTCCAGCAGCAATTGGGAAACGTTTAACTAGCCGTGGTCCTATTACTGCAGCTCAACCGTGGAACATCTGCTGGATGAGTCCTCCTGGAGAATATTGAACCTACAACAAGTCTGAGGTAAATAAGATTCCACAGGAATATAATGAAACAGGGACCAACAACTCTTCCGAGCCAGATAGGAGTCGAACCTACAATCTTCTGATCTGTAGTCAGACGCGTTATCCATTGCGCCACTGGCCCTATGTAGACATACCCATCCTTTTCTCCTTAAGAGGGCTAGAAAGTGTGTGTGTGTGTGAAGGCACAAGGAAACCCATCTGACCTCCTGAAAGTCTTTTCTGTGAGGGTTTCCTAAGTTGTACAAAGGACTTTAGGAGAAGGAAGGACCTAAAATCTAGGCAAAATGGTACTAGATCCAAGGAAATCTTTTAGATCAGGCTCAGTTTCTTAAATAGTCTGCATTAACATAATCAGGTCCAGGTCTGTGTGGGGCTGAGCTTGTGAACTCCTTAGTAATTAGGCGGATACAACTAAAAGGGGTTTAATATTACAATACAGGTGAAAATTCAGACACCTTGTCGTAGGCTCACCTTGTCCAGGGACCCAAGCATGCTGCCTTTCCACTCTCAGAGCACTTCACCTAACCTACTGTGCAGCTGTTTCACCTTTAATATCACTGTTCCACAGGCAGCGTGATGTCACAATGCTCCTTGTCTGTAGCCCAAACCATGAGCCTTTGCAACCCTGACATAATCTACATACTTACGGTGTGTGAAGTCTTGGACCACAAATACAGTGAAGAATAATAGATTGCTACTCTTCAGACATTTTTGCCCATTGGCTCAGATTTGAATGCTTACTGGCCATCTGAGCATCTCTGCCAGGCCACCCTATGTCTAGAGACTGTAGATTTAGAGAGTTTATAAACATTGTCAGTTCATCAATAAAGTGTGCTCGCTTCGGCAGCACATATACTAAAATTGGAACGATACAGAGAAGATTAGCATGGCCCCTGCGCAAGGATGACATGCAAATTCGTGAAGCGTTCCATATTTTAAACAGTTTTTAGGAGAGAAATCTTCTTTGTTTTCAAGACTAATTAAAATAATAAAGCAGGTTCCAGTCCTGTGTCATGTAATATGTATTTTTCAATTAGTCTCTCCTCAACATTTTTAATGTATTTGCCTTGCAGTAAAGAAGGTGCGCTCTATGTCCAGCTGCACTTAGCAAGGAAGCCTGCAGGACTTCTGGGACTTTTCTTTCTCTTTTTCAGCCTCCCTGTCATTATTCTTCACCACCCCTATATCTATACTGCTACCAGAGATGAGTTGCTTTGTGGGAAGCAGGACAAAGAGAAGGGCAGGGCCTCAGGGATGTCCGGGAGTCCCTTTTCAGCAGTACTGTTATAATCTGCCTTGCAACCAGATTGGTGGGGTAAGCTGAAAAACACCATGCCAGATTGGGCACCAGGTCTCTAGGCGCTTGAAGGACATATTGGGTCTACATCCCTCAGTTTCTGAGGTCCAAGAAATGTTCACCCTCCACCCTAATAGAGAGGTCTTGGCCGATCGTGGCTGAGAGGGGAAGAAGGTAGCAGGGCAAGATGCTCATGGTTCTTCTCTAAAAATGGACCAACTTCCTCTCGCTCCTTAGCTGTGCTTCTGCCTGGCTACTGGGGCTACCAGTTGTAAGCCTGCAGCCCACAAGGAGCTGGTTTGTCCCTCTCACACATGTAAATGGGTAATCATTCAATTGCACACACCTGCCTGCGTCCACAGACCCTTGCACACACACTTTTGTCAACAAGCTTTTTTTGTAGTTAAGAGAATCAGGGACCCATGTTGAAATACAAAAGCAGCACACCACGTGACGGCCATCACACAGAGTCCAGCAGCAAATGGGAAACGTTTAACTAGTCGTGGTCCTATTACTGCAGTTCTACCGTGGAACATCTGCTGGATGAGTCCTCCTGGAGAATATTGAACCTACAACAAGTCTGAGGTAAATAAGATTCCACAGGAATATAATGAAACAAGGACCAACAACTCTTCCGAGCCAGATAGGAGTCCAACCTACAATCTTATGATCCGTAGTCAGACGCGTTATCCATTGCGCCACTGGCCCTATGTAAACATACCCATCCTTTTCTCCTTAAGAGGGCTAGAAAGTGTGTGTGTGTGAAGGCACAAGGAAACCCATCTGACCTCCTCAAAGTCTTTTCTGTGAGGGTTTCCTAAGTTGTACAAAGGACTTTAGGAGAAGGAAGGACCTAAAATCTTTGCGAAATGGTCCTAGATCCAAGGAAATCTTTTAGATTAGGCTCAGTTTCTTAAATAGTCTGCATTAACATAATCAGGTCCAGGTCTGTGTGGGGCTGAGCTTGTGAACTCCTTAGTAATTAGGCGGATACAACAAAAAGGGGTTTAATATTACAATACAGGTGAAAATTCAGACACC
Source organism: Lissotriton helveticus (assembly GCF_964261635.1). NCBI lineage: Eukaryota > Metazoa > Chordata > Amphibia > Caudata > Salamandridae > Lissotriton > Lissotriton helveticus. The sequence continues at coordinate 1,130,794,610 of NC_136067.1, read as the reverse complement.
TTGTCATAGGCTCACCTTGTATGGGGACCCAGGCATGCTGCCTTTCCACTCTCAGAGCACTTCACCTAACCTACTGTGCAGCTGTTTCACCTTTAATATCACTGTTCCACAGGCAGCGTGATATCACAATGCTCCTTGTCTGTAGCCCAAACCATGAGCCTTTGCAACCCTGACATAATCTACATACTTACGGTGTGTGAAGTCTTGGACCACAAATACAGTGAAGAATAATAGATTGCTACTCTTCAGACATTTTTGCCCATTGGCTCAGATTTGAATGCTTACTGGCCATATGAGCATCTCTGCCAGGCCACCCTATGTCTAGAGACTGTAGATTTAGAGAGTTTATAAACATTGTCAGTTCTTCAATAAAGTGTGCTCGCTTCGGCAGCACGTATACTAAAATTGGAACGATACAGAGAAGATTAGCATGGCCCCTGCGCAAGGATGACACACAAATTCGTGAAGCGTTCCATATTTTAAACAGTTTTAGGAGAGAGATCTTCTTTGTTTTCAAGACTAATTAAAATAATAAAGCAGGTTCCAGTCCTGTGTCATGTAATATGTATTTTTCAATTAGTCTCCCCTCAACATTTTTAATGTATTTGCCTTGCAGTAAAGAAGGTGCGCTCTATGTCCAGCTGCATTTAGCAAGGAAGCCTGCAGGACTTCTGGGACTTTTCTTTCTCTTTTTCAGCCTCCCTGTCATTATTCTTCACCACCCCTATATCTATACTGCTACCAGAGATGAGTTGCTTTGTGGGAAGCAGGACAAAGAGAAGGGCAGGGCCTATGCAAATGATGGCCTCAGGGATGTCTGGGAGTCCCTTTTCAGCAGTACTGTTATAATCTGCCTTGCAACCAGATTGGTGGGGTAAAGCTGAAAAACACCATGCCAGATTGGGCACCAGGTCTCTAGGCGCTTGGAAGACATATTGGGTCTACAACCCTCAGTTTCTGAGGTCCAAGAAATGTTCACCCTCCACCCTAATAGAGAGGTCTTGGCCGATCGTAGCCGAGAGGGGAAGAAGGTAGCAGGGCAAGATGCTCATGGTTCTGCTTTAATAATGGACCAACTTCCTCTCTCTCCTTAGCTGTGCTTCTGCCTGGCTACTGGGGCTACCAGTTGTAAGCCTGCAGCCCACAAGGAGCTGGTTTGTCCCTCTCACACATGTAAATGGGTAATCATTCAATTGCACACACCTGCCTGCGTCCACAGACCCTTGCACACACACTTTTGTCAACAAGCTTTTTTTGTGGTTAAGAGAATCAGGGACCCATGTTGAAATACAAAAGCAGCACACCACGTGACGGCCATCACATAGAGTCCAGCAGCAAACGGGAAACGTTTAACTAGCCGTGGTCCTATTACTGCAGTTCTACCGTGGAACATCTGCTGGATGAGTCCTCCTGGAGAATATTGAACCTACAACAAGTCTGAGGTAAATAAGATTCCACAGGAATATAATGAAACAGGGACCTACAACTCTTCCGAGCCAGATAGGAGTCGAATCTACAAACTTCTGATCCGTAGTCAGACGCGTTATCCATTGCGCCACTGGCCCTATGTAGACATACCCATCCTTTTGTCCTTAAGAGGGCTAGAAAGTGTGTGTGTGTGTGTGTGTGAAGGCACAAGGAAACCCATCTGACCTCCTGAAAGTCTTTTCTGTGAGGGTTTCCTAAGTTGTACAAAGGACTTTAGGAGAAGGAAGGACCTAAAATCTAGGCGAAATGGTTCTAGATCCAAGGAAATCTTTAAGATCAGGCTCAGTTTCTTAAATAGTCTACATTAACATAATCAGGTCCAGGTCTGTGTGGGGCTGAGCTTGTGAACTCCTTAGTAATTAGGCGGATACAACAAAAAGGGGTTTAATATTACAATACAGGTGAAAATTCAGACACCTTGTCGTAGGCTCACCTTGTCCAGGGACCCAAGCATGCTGCCTTTCCACTCTCAGAGCACTTCACCTAACCTACTGTGCAGCTGTTTCACCTTTAATATCACTGTTCCACAGGCAGCGTGATGTCACAATGCTCCTTGTCTGTAGCCCAAACCATGAGCCTTTGCAACCCTGACATAATCTACATACTTACGGTGTGTGAAGTCTTGGACCACAAATGCAGTGAAGAATAATAGAGTGCTACTCTTCAGACATTTTTGCCCATTGGCTCAGATTTAAATGCTTACTGGCCATCTGAGCATCTCTGCCAGGCCACCCTATGTCTAGAGACTGTAGATTTAGAGAGTTTATAAACATTGTCAGTTCATCAATAAAGTGTGCTCGCTTCGGCAGCACATATACTAAAATTGGAACGATACAGAGAAGATTAGCATGGCCCCTGCGCAAGGATGACACGCAAATTCGTGAAGCGTTCCATATTTTAAACAGTTTTTAGGAGAGAAATCTTCTTTGTTTTCAAGACTAATTAAAATAATAAAGCTGGTTCCAGGCCTGTGTCATGTCATATGTATTTTTCAATTAGTCTCTCCTCAACATTTTTAATGTATTTGCCTTGTAGTAAAGAAGGTGCGCTCTATGTCCAGCTGCATTTAGCAAGGAAGCCTGCAGGACTTCTGGGAATTTCCTTTCTTTTTTTCAGCCTCCCTGTCATTATTCTTCACCACCCCTATATCTATACTGCTACCAGAGATGAGTTGCTTTGTGGGAAGCAGGACAAAGAGAAGGGCAGGGCCTATGCAAATGATGGCCTCAGGGATGTCTGGGAGTCCCTTTTCAGCAGTACTGTTATAATCTGCCTTGCAACCAGATTGGTGGGGTAAAGCTGAAAAACACCATGCCAGATTGGGCACCAGGTCTCTAGGCGCTTGGAAGACATATTGGGTCTACAACCCTCAGTTTCTGAGGTCCAAGAAATGTTCACCCTCCACCCTAATAGACAGGTCTTGGCCGATCGTAGCCGAGAGGGGAAGAAGGTAGCAGGGCAAGATGCTCATGGTTCTGCTTTAATAATGGACCAACTTCCTCTCTCTCCTTAGCTGTGCTTCTGCCTGGCTACTGGGGCTACCAGTTGTAAGCCTGCAGCCCACAAGGAGCTGGTTTGTCCCTCTCACACATGTAAATGGGTAATCATTCAATTGCACACACCTGCCTGCGTCCACAGACCCTTGCACACACACTTTTGTCAACAAGCTTTTTTTGTGGTTAAGAGAATCAGGGACCCATGTTGAAATACAAAAGCAGCACACCACGTGACGGCCATCACATAGAGTCCAGCAGCAAACGGGAAACGTTTAACTAGCCGTGGTCCTATTACTGCAGTTCTACCGTGGAACATCTGCTGGATGAGTCCTCCTGGAGAATATTGAACCTACAACAAGTCTGAGGTAAATAAGATTCCACAGGAATATAATGAAACAGGGACCTACAACTCTTCCGAGCCAGATAGGAGTCGAATCTACAAACTTCTGATCCGTAGTCAGACGCGTTATCCATTGCGCCACTGGCCCTATGTAGACATACCCATCCTTTTGTCCTTAAGAGGGCTAGAAAGTGTGTGTGTGTGTGTGTGTGAAGGCACAAGGAAACCCATCTGACCTCCTGAAAGTCTTTTCTGTGAGGGTTTCCTAAGTTGTACAAAGGACTTTAGGAGAAGGAAGGACCTAAAATCTAGGCGAAATGGTTCTAGATCCAAGGAAATCTTTAAGATCAGGCTCAGTTTCTTAAATAGTCTACATTAACATAATCAGGTCCAGGTCTGTGTGGGGCTGAGCTTGTGAACTCCTTAGTAATTAGGCGGATACAACAAAAAGGGGTTTAATATTACAATACAGGTGAAAATTCAGACACCTTGTCGTAGGCTCACCTTGTCCAGGGACCCAAGCATGCTGCCTTTCCACTCTCAGAGCACTTCACCTAACCTACTGTGCAGCTGTTTCACCTTTAATATCACTGTTCCACAGGCAGCGTGATGTCACAATGCTCCTTGTCTGTAGCCCAAACCATGAGCCTTTGCAACCCTGACATAATCTACATACTTACGGTGTGTGAAGTCTTGGACCACAAATGCAGTGAAGAATAATAGAGTGCTACTCTTCAGACATTTTTGCCCATTGGCTCAGATTTAAATGCTTACTGGCCATCTGAGCATCTCTGCCAGGCCACCCTATGTCTAGAGACTGTAGATTTAGAGAGTTTATAAACATTGTCAGTTCATCAATAAAGTGTGCTCGCTTCGGCAGCACATATACTAAAATTGGAACGATACAGAGAAGATTAGCATGGCCCCTGCGCAAGGATGACACGCAAATTCGTGAAGCGTTCCATATTTTAAACAGTTTTTAGGAGAGAAATCTTCTTTGTTTTCAAGACTAATTAAAATAATAAAGCTGGTTCCAGGCCTGTGTCATGTCATATGTATTTTTCAATTAGTCTCTCCTCAACATTTTTAATGTATTTGCCTTGTAGTAAAGAAGGTGCGCTCTATGTCCAGCTGCATTTAGCAAGGAAGCCTGCAGGACTTCTGGGAATTTCCTTTCTTTTTTTCAGCCTCCCTGTCATTATTCTTCACCACCCCTATATCTATACTGCTACCAGAGATGAGTTGCTTTGTGGGAAGCAGGACAAAGAGAAGGGCAGGGCCTATGCAAATGATGGCCTCAGGGATGTCTGGGAGTCCCTTTTCAGCAGTACTGTTATAATCTGCCTTGTAACCAGATTGGTGGGGTAAGCTGAAAAACACCATGCCAGATTGGGCACCAGGTCTCTAGGCGCTTGGAGGACATATTGGGTCTACATCCCTCAGTTTCTGAGGTCCAAGAAATGTTCACCCTCCACCCTAATAGAGAGGTCTTAGCCGATCGTGGCTGAGAGGGGAAGAAGGTAGCAGGGCAAGATGCTCATGGTTCTTCTCTGATAATGGATCAACTTCCTCTCTCTCCTTAGCTGTGCTTCTGCCTGGCTACTGGGGCTACCAGCTGTAAGCCTGCAGCCCACAAGGAGCTGGTTTGTCCCTCTCACACATGTAAATGGGTAATCATTCAATTGCACACACCTGCCTGCGTCCACAGACCCTTGCACACACACTTTTGTCAACAAGCTTTTTTTGTAGTTAAGAGAATCAGGGACCCATGTTGAAATACAAAAGCAGCACACCACGTGATGGCCATCACATAGAGTCCAGCAGCAAATGGGAAACGTTTAACTAGCCGTGGTCCTATTACTGCAGCTCGACCGTGGAACATCTGCTGGATGAGTCCTCCTGGAGAATATTGAACCTACAACAAGTCTGAGGTAAATAAGATTCCACAGGAATATAATGAAACAGGGACCAACAACTCTTCCGAGCCAGATAGGAGTCGAACCTACAATCTTCTGATCTGTAGTCAGACGCGTTATCCATTGTGCCACTGGCCCTATGTAGACATACCCATCCTTTTCTCCTTAAGAGGGCTAGAAAGTGTGTGTGTGTGTGAAGGCACAAGGAAACCCATCTGACCTCCTGAAAGTCTTTTCTGTGAGGGTTTCCTAAGTTGTACAAAGTACTTTAGGAGAAGGAAGGACCTAAAATCTAGGCGAAATGGTCCTAGATCCAAGGAAATCTTTTAGATCAGGCTCAGTTTCTTAAATAGTCTGCATTAACATAATCAGGTCCAGGTCTGTGTGGGGCTGAGCTTGTGAACTCCTTAGTAATTAGGCGGATACAACTAAAAGGGGTTTAATATTACAATACAGGTGAAAATTCAGACACCTTGTCGTAGGCTCACCTTGTCCAGGGACCCAAGCATGCTGCCTTTCCACTCTCAGAGCACTTCACCTAACCTACTGTGCAGCTGTTTCACCTTTAATATCACTGTTCCACAGGCAGCGTGATGTCACAATGCTCCTTGTCTGTAGCCCAAACCATGAGCCTTTGCAACCCTGACATAATCTACATACTTACGGTGTGTGAAGTCTTGGACCACAAATACAGTGAAGAATAATAGATTGCTACTCTTCAGACATTTTTGCCCATTGGCTCAGATTTGAATGCTTACTGGCCATCTGAGCATCTCTGCCAGGCCACCCTATGTCTAGAGACTGTAGATTTAGAGAGTTTATAAACATTGTCAGTTCATCAATAAAGTGTGCTCGCTTCGGCAGCACATATACTAAAATTGGAACGATACAGAGAAGATTAGCATGGCCCCTGCGCAAGGATGACACGCAAATTCGTGAAGCGTTCCATATTTTAAACAGTTTTTAGGAGAGAAATCTTCTTTGTTTTCAAGACTAATTAAAATAATAAAGCAGGTTCCAGTCCTGTGTCATGTAATATGTATTTTTCAATTAGTCTCTCCTCAACATTTTTAATGTATTTGCCTTGCAGTAAAGAAGGTGCGCTCTATGTCCAGCTGCACTTAGCAAGGAAGCCTGCAGGACTTCTGGGACTTTTCTTTCTCTTTTTCAGCCTCCCTGTCATTATTCTTCACCACCCCTATATCTATACTGCTACCAGAGATGAGTTGCTTTGTGGGAAGCAGGACAAAGAGAAGGGCAGGGCCTCAGGGATGTCCGGGAGTCCCTTTTCAGCAGTACTGTTATAATCTGCCTTGCAACCAGATTGGTGGGGTAAGCTGAAAAACACCATGCCAGATTGGGCACCAGGTCTCTAGGCGCTTGAAGGACATATTGGGTCTACATCCCTCAGTTTCTGAGGTCCAAGAAATGTTCACCCTCCACCCTAATAGAGAGGTCTTGGCCGATCGTGGCTGAGAGGGGAAGAAGGTAGCAGGGCAAGATGCTCATGGTTCTTCTCTAATAATGGACCAACTTCCTCTCTCTCCTTAGCTGTGCTTCTGCCTGGCTACTGGGGCTACCAGTTGTAAGCCTGCAGCCCACAAGGAGCTGGTTTGTCCCTCTCACACATGTAAATGGGTAATCATTCAATTGCACACACCTGCCTGCGTCCACAGACCCTTGCACACACACTTTTGTCGACAAGCTTTTTTTGTAGTTAAGAGAATCAGGGACCCATGTTGAAATACAAAAGCAGCACACCACGTGACGGCCATCACATAGAGTCCAGCAGCAAATGGGAAACGTTTAACTAGTCGTGGTCCTATTACTGCAGTTCTACCGTGGAACATCTGCTGGATGAGTCCTCCTGGAGAATATTGAACCTACAACAAGTCTGAGGTAAATAAGATTCCACAGGAATATAATGAAACAGGGACCAACAACTCTTCCGAGCCAGATAGGAGTCCAACCTACAATCTTCTGATCCGTAGTCAGACGCGTTATCCATTGCGCCACTGGCCCTATGTAAACATACCCATCCTTTTCTCCTTAAGAGGGCTAGAAAGTGTGTGTGTGTGAAGGCACAAGGAAACCCATCTGACCTCCTCAAAGTCTTTTCTGTGAGGGTTTCCTAAGTTGTACAAAGGACTTTAGGAGAAGGAAGGACCTAAAATCTAGGCGAAATGGTCCTAGATCCAAGGAAATCTTTTAGATTAGGCTCAGTTTCTTAAATAGTCTGCATTAACATAATCAGGTCCAGGTCTGTGTGGGGCTGAGCTTGTGAACTCCTTAGTAATTAGGCGGATACAACAAAAAGGGGTTTAATATTACAATACAGGTGAAAATTCAGACACCTTGTCGTAGGCTCACCTTGTCCAGGGACCCAAGCATGCTGCCTTTCCACTCTCAGAGCACTTCACCTAACCTACTGTGCAGCTGTTTCACCTTTAATATCACTGTTCCACAGGCAGCGTGATGTCACAATGCTCCTTGTCTGTAGCCCAAACCATGAGCCTTTGCAACCCTGACATAATCTACATACTTACGGTGTGTGAAGTCTTGGACCACAAATACAGTGAAGAATAATAGATTGCTACTCTTCAGACATTTTTGCCCATTGGCTCAGATTTGAATGCTTACTGGCCATCTGAGCATCTCTGCCAGGCCACCCTATGTCTAGAGACTGTAGATTTAGAGAGTTTATAAACATTGTCAGTTCATCAATAAAGTGTGCTCGCTTCGGCAGCACATATACTAAAATTGGAACGATACAGAGAAGATTAGCATGGCCCCTGCGCAAGGATGACACGCAAATTCGTGAAGCGTTCCATATTTTAAACAGTTTTTAGGAGAGAAATCTTCTTTGTTTTCAAGACTAATTAAAATAATAAAGCAGGTTCCAGTCCTGTGTCATGTAATATGTATTTTTGCATTAGTCTCTCCTCAACATTTTTAATGTATTTGCCTTGCAGTAAAGAAGGTGCGCTCTATGTCCAGCTGCATTTAGCAAGGAAGCCTGCAGGACTTCTGGGACTTTTCTTTCTCTTTTTCAGCCTCCCTGTCATTATTCTTCACCACCCCTGTATCTATACTGCTACCAGAGATGAGTTGCTTTGTGGGAAGCAGGACAAAGAGAAGGGCAGGGCCTATGCAAATGATGGCCTCAGGGATGTCTGGGAGTCCCTTTTCAGCAGTACTGTTATAATCTGCCTTGCAACCAGATTGGTGGGGTAAAGCTGAAAAACACCATGCCAGATTGGGCACCAGGTCTCTAGGCGCTTGGAAGACATATTGGGTCTACAACCTGCAGTTTCTGAGGTCCAAGAAATGTTCACCCTCCACCCTAATAGAGAGGTCTTGGCCGATCGTGGCCGAGAGGGGAAGAAGGTAGCAGGGCAAGATGCTCATGGTTCTGCTTTAATAATGGACCAACTTCCTCTCTCTCCTTAGCTGTGCTTCTGCCTGGCTACTGGGGCTACCAGTTGTAAGCCTGCAGTCCACAAGGAGCTGGTTTGTCCCTCTCACACATGTAAATGGGTAATCATTCAATTGCACACACCTGCCTGCGTCCACAGACCCTTGCACACACACTTTTTTCAACAAGCTTTTTTGTGGTTAAGAGAATCAGGGACCCATGTTGAAATACAAAAGCAGCACACCACGTGACGGCCATCACATAGAGTCCAGCAGCAAACGGGAAACGTTTAACTAGCCGTGGTCCTATTACTGCAGTTCTACCGTGGAACATCTGCTGGATGAGTCCTCCTGGAGAATATTGAACCTACAACAAGTCTGAGGTAAATAAGATTCCACAGGAATATAATGAAACAGGGACCTACAACTCTTCCGAGCCAGATAGGAGTCGAATCTACAAACTTCTGATCCGTAGTCAGACGCGTTATCCATTGCGGCACTGGCCCTATGTAGACATACCCATCCTTTTGTCCTTAAGAGGGCTAGAAAGTGTGTGTGTGTGTGTGTGTGTGAAGGCACAAGGAAACCCATCTGACCTCCTGAAAGTCTTTTCTGTGAGGGTTTCCTAAGTTGTACAAAGGACTTTAGGAGAAGGAAGGACCTAAAATCTAGGCGAAATGGTTCTAGATCCAAGGAAATCTTTTAGATCAGGCTCAGTTTCTTAAATAGTCTACATTAACATAATCAGGTCCAGGTCTGTGTGGGGCTGAGCTTGTGAACTCCTTAGTAATTAGGCGGATACAACAAAAAGGGGTTTAATATTACAATACAGGTGAAAATTCAGACACCTTGTCGTAGGCTCACCTTGTCCGGGGACCCAAGCATGCTGCCTTTCCACTCTCAGAGCACTTCACCTAACCTACTGTGCAGCTGTTTCACCTTTAATATCACTGTTCCACAGGCAGCGTGATGTCACAATGCTCCTTGTCTGTAGCCCAAACCATGAGCCTTTGCAACCCTGACATAATCTACATACTTACGGTGTGTGAAGTCTTGGACCACAAATACAGTGAAGAGTAATAGATTGCTACTCTTCAGACATTTTTGCCCATTGGCTCAGATTTGAATGCTTACTGGCCATCTGAGCATCTCTGCCAGGCCACCCTATGTCTAGAGACTGTAGATTTAGAGAGTTTATAAACATTGTCAGTTCATCAATAAAGTGTGCTCGCTTCGGCAGCACATATACTAAAATTGGAACGATACAGAGAAGATTAGCATGGCCCCTGCGCAAGGATGACACGCAAATTCGTGAAGCGTTTCATATTTTAAACAGTTTTAGGAGAGAAATCTTCTTTGTTTTCAAGACTAATTAAAATAATAAAGCAGGTTCCAGTCATGTGTCATGTAATATGTATTTTTCAATTAGTCTCTCCTCAACATTTTTAATGTATTTGCCTTGCAGTAAAGAAGGTGCGCTCTATGTCCAGCTGCATTTAGCAAGGAAGCCTGCAGGACTTCTGGGACTTTTCTTTCTCTTTTTCAGCCTCCCTGTCATTATTCTTCACCACCCCTATATCTATACTGCTACCAGAGATGAGTTGCTTTGTGGGAAGCAGGACAAAGAGAAGGGCAGGGCCTATGCAAATGATGGCCTCAGGGATGTCTGGGAGTCCCTTTTCAGCAGTACTGTTATAATCTGCCTTGCAACCAGATTGGTGGGGTAAGCTGAAAAACGCCATGCCAGATTGGGCACCAGGTCTCTAGGCGCTTGAAGGACATATTGGGTCTACATCCCTCAGTTTCTGAGGTCCAAGAAATGTTCACCCTCCACCCTAATAGAGAGGTCTTGGCCGATCGTGGCTGAGAGGGGAAGAAGGTAGCAGGGCAAGATGCTCATGGTGCTTCTCTCATTATGGACCAACTTCCTCTCTCTCCTTAGCTGTGCTTCTGCCTGGCTACTGGGGCTACCAGTTGTAAGCCTGCAGCCCACAAGGAGCTGGTTTGTCCCTCTCACACATGTAAATGGGTAATCATTCAATTGCACACACCTGCCTACGTCCACAGACCCTTGCACACACACTTTTGTCAACAAGCTTTTTTTGTAGTTAAGAGAATCAGGGACCCATGTTGAAATACAAAAGCAGCACACCACGTGACGGCCATCACATAGAGTCCAGCAGCAAATGGGAAACGTTTAACTAGCCGTGGTCCTATTACTGCAGCTCTACCGTGGAACATCTGCTGGATGAGTCCTCCTGGAGAATATTGAACCGACAACAAGTCTGAGGTAAATAAGATTCCACAGAAATATAATGAAACAGGGACCTACAACTCTTCCGAGCCAGATAGGAGTTGAACCTACAATCTTCTGATCCGTAGTCAGACGCGTTATCCATTGCGCCACTGGCCCTATGTAGACATATCCATCCTTTTGTCCTTAAGAGGGCTAGAAAGTGTGTGTGTGTGAAGGCACAAGGAAACCCATCTGACCTCCTGAAAGTCTTTTCTGTGAGGGTTTCCTAAGTTGTACAAAGGACTTTAGGAGAAGGAAGGACCTAAAATCTAGGCGAAATGGTTCTAGATCCAAGGAAATCTTTTAGATCAGGCTCAGTTTCTTAAATAGTCTGCATTAACATAATCAGGTCCAGGTCTGTGTGGGGCTGAGCTTGTGAACTCCTTAGTAATTAGGCGGATACAACAAAAAGGGGTTTAATATTACAATACAGGTGAAAATTCAGACACCTTGTTGTAGGCTCACCTTGTCCGGGGACCCAGGCATGCTGCCTTTCCACTCTCAGAGCACTTCACCTAACCTACTGTGCAGCTGTTTCACCTTTAATATCACTGTTCCACAGGCAGCGTGATGTCACAATGCTCCTTGTCTGTAGCCCAAACCATGACCCTTTGCAACCCTGATATAATCTACATACTTACGGTGTGTGAAGTCTTGGACCACAAATGCAGTGAAGAATAATAGAGTGCTACTCTTCAGACATTTTTGCCCATTGGCTCAGATTTGATTGCTTACTGGCCATCTGAGAATCTCTGCCAGGCCACCCTATGTCTAGAGACTGTAGATTTAGAGAGTTTATAAACATTGTCAGTTCATCAATAAAGTGTGCTCGCTTCGGCAGCACATATACTAAAATTGGAACAATACAGAGAAGATTAGCATGGCCCCTGCGCAAGGATGACACGCAAATTCATGAAGCGTTCCATATTTTAAACAGTTTTAGGAGAGAAATCTTCTTTGTTTTCAAGACTAATTAAAATAATAAAGCAGGTTCCAGTCCTGTGTCATGTAATATGTATTCTTCAATTAGTCTCTCCTCAACATTTTTAATGTATTTGCCTTGCAGTAAAGAAGGTGCGCTCTATGTCCAGCTGCATTTAGCAAGGAAGCCTGCAGGACTTCTGGGACTTTTCTCTCTCTTTTTCAGCCTCCCTGTCATTATTCTTCACCACCCCTATATCTATACTGCTACCAGAGATGAGTTGCTTTGTGGGAAGCAGGACAAAGAGAAGGGCAGGGCCTAGGCAAATGATGGCCTCAGGGATGTCTGGGAGTCCCTTTTCAGCAGTACTGTTATAATCTGCCTTGCAACCAGATTGGTGGGGTAAGCTGAAAAACACCATGCCAGATTGGGCACCAGGTCTCTAGGCGCTTGAAGGACATTTTGGGTCTACATCCCTCAGTTTCTGAGGTACAAGAAATGTTCACCCTCCACCCTAATAGAGAGGTCTTGGCCGATCGTGGCTGAGAGGGGAAGAAGGTAGCAGGGCAAGATGCTCATGGTTCTTCTATAATAATGGACCAACTTTCTCTCTCTCCTTAGCTGTGCTTCTGCCTGGCTACTGGGGCTACCAGTCGTAAGCCTGCAGCCCACAAGGAGCTGGTTTGTTCCTCTCACACATCTAAATGGGTAATCATTCAATTGCACACACCTGCCTGCGTCCACAGACCCTTGCACACACACTTTTGTCAACAGGCTTTTTTTGTAGTTAAGAGAAACAGGGACCCATGTTGAAATACAAAAGCAGCACACCACGTGACGGCCATCACATAGAGTCCAGCAGCAAATGGGAAACGTTTAACTAGCCGTGGTCCTATTACTGCAGCTCTACCGTGGAACATCTGCTGGATGAGTCCTCCTGGAGAATATTGAACCTACAACAAGTCTGAGGTAAATAAGATTCCACAGGAATATAATGAAATAGGGACCTACAACTCTTCCAAGCCAGATAGGAGTCGAACCTACAATCTTCTGATCCGTAGTCAGACGCGTTATCCATTGCGCCACTGGCCCTATGTAGACATACCCATCCTTTTGTACTTAAGAGGGCTAGAAAGTGTGTGTGTGTGAAGGCACAAGGAAACCCATCTGACCTCCTGAAAGTCTTTTCTGTGAGGGTTTCCTAAGTTGTACAAAGGACTTTAGGAGAAGGAAGGACCTAAAATCTAGGCGAAATGGTTCTAGATCCAAGGAAATCTTTTAGATCAGGCTCAGTTTCTTAAATAGTCTACATTAACATAATCAGGTCCAGGTCTGTGTGGGGCTGAGCTTGTGAACTCCTTAGTAATTAGGCGGATACAACAAAAAGGGGTTTAATATTACAATACAGGTGAAAATTCAGACACCTTGTCGTAGGCTCACCTTGTCCAGGGACCCACGCATGCTGCCTTTCCACTCTCAGAGCACTTCACCTAACCTACTGTGCAGCTGTTTCACATTTAATATCACTGTTCCACAGGCAGCGTGATGTCACAATGCTCCTTGTCTGTAGCCCAAACCATGAGCCTTTGCAACCCTGACATAATCTACATACTTACGGTGTGTGAAGTCTTGGACCACAAATGCAGTGAAGAATAATAGAGTGCTACTCTTCAGACATTTTTGCCCATTGGCTCAGATTTGAATGCTTACTGGCCATCTGAGCATCTCTGCCATGCCACCCTATGTCTAGAGACTGTAGATTTAGAGAGTTTATAAACATTGTCAGTTCATCAATAAAGTGTGCTCGCTTCGGCAGCACATATACTAAAATTGGAACGATACAGAGAAGATTAGCATGGCCCCTGCGCAAGGATGACACGCAAATTCGTGAAGCGTTTCATATTTTAAACAGTTTTAGGAGAGAAATCTTCTTTGTTTTCAAGACTAATTAAAATAATAAAGCAGGTTCCAGTCCTGTGTCATGTAATATGTATTTTTCAATTAGTCTCTCCTCAACATTTTTAATATATTTGCCTTGCAGTAAAGAAGGTGCGCTCTATGTCCAGCTGCATTTAGCAAGGAAGCCTGCAGGACTTCTGGGACTTTTCTTTCTCTTTTTCAGCCTCCCTGTCATTATTCTTCACCACCCCTATATCTATATTGCTACCAGAGATGAGTTGCTTTGTGGGAAGAAGGACAAAGAGAAGGGCAGGGCCTATGCAAATGATGGCCTCAGGGATGTCTGGGAGTCCCTTTTCAGCAGTACTGTTATAATCTGCCTTGCAACCAGATTGGTGGGGTAAGCTGAAAAACACCATGCCAGATTGGGCACCAGGTCTCTAGGCGCTTGAAGGACATATTGGGTCTACATCCCTCAGTTTCTGAGGTCCAAGAAATGTTCACCCTCCACCCTAATAGAGAGGTCTTGGCCGATCGTGGCTGAGAGGGGAAGAAGGTAGCAGGGCAAGATGCTCATGGTGCTTCTCTCATTATGGACCAACTTCCTCTCTCTCCTTAGCTGTGCTTCTGCCTGGCTACTGGGGCTACCAGTTGTAAGCCTGCAGCCCACAAGGAGCTGGTTTGTCCCTCTCACACATGTAAATGGGTAATCATTCAATTGCACACACCTGCCTGCGTCCACAGACCCTTGCACACACACTTTTGTCAACAAGCTTTTTTTGTAGTTAAGAGAATCAGGGACCCATGTTGAAATACAAAAGCAGCACACCACGTGACGGCCATCACATAGAGTCCAGCAGCAAATGGGAAACGTTTAACTAGCCGTGGTCCTATTACTGCAGCTCTACCGTGGAACATCTGCTGGATGAGTCCTCCTGGAGAATATTGAACCGACAACAAGTCTGAGGTAAATAAGATTCCACAGAAATATAATGAAACAGGGACCTACAACTCTTCCGAGCCAGATAGGAGTTGAACCTACAATCTTCTGATCCGTAGTCAGACGCGTTATCCATTGCGCCACTGGCCCTATGTAGACATATCCATCCTTTTGTCCTTAAGAGGGCTAGAAAGTGTTTGTGTGTGAAGGCACAAGGAAACCCATCTGACCTCCTGAAAGTCTTTTCTGTGAGGGTTTCCTAAGTTGTACAAAGGACTTTAGGAGAAGGAAGGACCTAAAATCTAGGCGAAATGGTTCTAGATCCAAGGAAATCTTTTAGATCAGGCTCAGTTTCTTAAATAGTCTGCATTAACATAATCAGGTCCAGGTCTGTGTGGGGCTGAGCTTGTGAACTCCTTAGTAATTAGGCGGATACAACAAAAAGGGGTTTAATATTACAATACAGGTGAAAATTCAGACACCTTGTTGTAGGCTCACCTTGTCCGGGGACCCAGGCATGCTGCCTTTCCACTCTCAGAGCACTTCACCTAACCTACTGTGCAGCTGTTTCACCTTTAATATCACTGTTCCACAGGCAGCGTGATGTCACAATGCTCCTTGTCTGTAGCCCAAACCATGACCCTTTGCAACCCTGATATAATCTACATACTTACGGTGTGTGAAGTCTTGGACCACAAATGCAGTGAAGAATAATAGAGTGCTACTCTTCAGACATTTTTGCCCATTGGCTCAGATTTGATTGCTTACTGGCCATCTGAGAATCTCTGCCAGGCCACCCTATGTCTAGAGACTGTAGATTTAGAGAGTTTATAAACATTGTCAGTTCATCAATAAAGTGTGCTCGCTTCGGCAGCACATATACTAAAATTGGAACAATACAGAGAAGATTAGCATGGCCCCTGCGCAAGGATGACACGCAAATTCATGAAGCGTTCCATATTTTAAACAGTTTTAGGAGAGAAATCTTCTTTGTTTTCAAGACTAATTAAAATAATAAAGCAGGTTCCAGTCCTGTGTCATGTAATATGTATTTTTCAATTAGTCTCTCCTCAACATTTTTAATGTATTTGCCTTGCAGTAAAGAAGGTGCGCTCTATGTCCAGCTGCATTTAGCAAGGAAGCCTGCAGGACTTCTGGGACTTTTCTCTCTCTTTTTCAGCCTCCCTGTCATTATTCTTCACCACCCCTATATCTATACTGCTACCAGAGATGAGTTGCTTTGTGGGAAGCAGGACAAAGAGAAGGGCAGGGCCTAGGCAAATGATGGCCTCAGGGATGTCTGGGAGTCCCTTTTCAGCAGTACTGTTATAATCTGCCTTGCAACCAGATTGGTGGGGTAAGCTGAAAAACACCATGCCAGATTGGGCACCAGGTCTCTAGGCGCTTGAAGGACATTTTGGGTCTACATCCCTCAGTTTCTGAGGTACAAGAAATGTTCACCCTCCACCCTAATAGAGAGGTCTTGGCCGATCGTGGCTGAGAGGGGAAGAAGGTAGCAGGGCAAGATGCTCATGGTTCTTCTATAATAATGGACCAACTTTCTCTCTCTCCTTAGCTGTGCTTCTGCCTGGCTACTGGGGCTACCAGTCGTAAGCCTGCAGCCCACAAGGAGCTGGTTTGTTCCTCTCACACATCTAAATGGGTAATCATTCAATTGCACACACCTGCCTGCGTCCACAGACCCTTGCACACACACTTTTGTCAACAGGCTTTTTTTGTAGTTAAGAGAAACAGGGACCCATGTTGAAATACAAAAGCAGCACACCACGTGACGGCCATCACATAGAGTCCAGCAGCAAATGGGAAACGTTTAACTAGCCGTGGTCCTATTACTGCAGCTCTACCGTGGAACATCTGCTGGATGAGTCCTCCTGGAGAATATTGAACCTACAACAAGTCTGAGGTAAATAAGATTCCACAGGAATATAATGAAATAGGGACCTACAACTCTTCCAAGCCAGATAGGAGTCGAACCTACAATCTTCTGATCCGTAGTCAGACGCGTTATCCATTGCGCCACTGGCCCTATGTAGACATACCCATCCTTTTGTACTTAAGAGGGCTAGAAAGTGTGTGTGTGTGAAGGCACAAGGAAACCCATCTGACCTCCTGAAAGTCTTTTCTGTGAGGGTTTCCTAAGTTGTACAAAGGACTTTAGGAGAAGGAAGGACCTAAAATCTAGGCGAAATGGTTCTAGATCCAAGGAAATCTTTTAGATCAGGCTCAGTTTCTTAAATAGTCTACATTAACATAATCAGGTCCAGGTCTGTGTGGGGCTGAGCTTGTGAACTCCTTAGTAATTAGGCGGATACAACAAAAAGGGGTTTAATATTACAATACAGGTGAAAATTCAGACACCTTGTCGTAGGCTCACCTTGTCCAGGGACCCACGCATGCTGCCTTTCCACTCTCAGAGCACTTCACCTAACCTACTGTGCAGCTGTTTCACATTTAATATCACTGTTCCACAGGCAGCGTGATGTCACAATGCTCCTTGTCTGTAGCCCAAACCATGAGCCTTTGCAACCCTGACATATTCTACATACTTACGGTGTGTGAAGTCTTGGACCACAAATGCAGTGAAGAATAATAGAGTGCTACTCTTCAGACATTTTTGCCCATTGGCTCAGATTTGAATGCTTACTGGCCATCTGAGCATCTCTGCCATGCCACCCTATGTCTAGAGACTGTAGATTTAGAGAGTTTATAAACATTGTCAGTTCATCAATAAAGTGTGCTCGCTTCGGCAGCACATATACTAAAATTGGAACGATACAGAGAAGATTAGCATGGCCCCTGCGCAAGGATGACACGCAAATTCGTGAAGCGTTTCATATTTTAAACAGTTTTAGGAGAGAAATCTTCTTTGTTTTCAAGACTAATTAAAATAATAAAGCAGGTTCCAGTCCTGTGTCATGTAATATGTATTTTTCAATTAGTCTCTCCTCAACATTTTTAATATATTTGCCTTGCAGTAAAGAAGGTGCGCTCTATGTCCAGCTGCATTTAGCAAGGAAGCCTGCAGGACTTCTGGGACTTTTCTTTCTCTTTTTCAGCCTCCCTGTCATTATTCTTCACCACCCCTATATCTATATTGCTACCAGAGATGAGTTGCTTTGTGGGAAGAAGGACAAAGAGAAGGGCAGGGCCTATGCAAATGATGGCCTCAGGGATGTCTGGGAGTCCCTTTTCAGCAGTACTGTTATAATCTGCCTTGCAACCAGATTGGTGGGGTAAGCTGAAAAACACCATGCCAGATTGGGCACCAGGTCTCTAGGCGCTTGAAGGACATATTGGGTCTACATCCCTCAGTTTCTGAGGTCCAAGAAATGTTCACCCTCCACCCTAATAGAGAGGTCTTGGCCGATCGTGGCCGATCGTGGCTGAGAGGGGAAGAAGGTAGCAGGGCAAGATTCTCATGGTTCTTCTCTCTCCTTAGCTGTGCTTCTGCCTGGCTATTGGGGCTACCAGTTGTAAGCCTGCAGCCCACAAGGAGCTGGTTTGTCCCTCTCACACATGGAAATGGGTAAGCATTCAATTGCACACACCTGCCTGCGTCCACAGACCCTTGCACACACACTTTTGTCAACAAGCTTTTTTTGTAGTTAAGAGAATCAGGGACCCATGTTGAAATACAAAAGCAGCACACCACGTGACGGCCATCACATAGAGTCCAGCAGCAAATGGGAAACGTTTAACTAGCCATGGTCCTATTACTGCAGCTCTACCGTGGAACATCTGCTGGATGAGTCCTCCTGGAGAATATTGAACCTACAACAAGTCTGAGGTAAATAAGATTCCACAGGAATATAATGAAACAGGGACCTACAACTCTTCCTAGCCAGATAGGAGTCGAACCTACAATCTTCTGATCCGTAGTCAGACGCGTTATCCATTGCGCCACTGGCCCTATGTAGACATACCCATCCTTTTGTCCTTAAGAGGGCTAGAAAGTGTGTGTGTATGAAGGCACAAGGAAACCCATCTGACCTCCTGAAAGTCTTTTCTGTGAGGGTTTCCTAAGTTGTACAAAGGACTTTAGGAGAAGGAAAGACCTAAAATCTAGGCGAAATGGTTCTAGATCCAAGGAAATCTTTTAGATCAGGCTCAGTTTCTTAAATAGTCTACATTAACATAATCAGGTCCAGGTCTGTGTGGGGCTGAGCTTGTGAACTCCTTAGTAATTAGGCGGATACAACAAAAAGGGGTTTAATATTACAATACAGGTGAAAATTAAGACACCTTGTCGTAGGCTCACCTTGTCCAGGGACCCAAGCAGGCTGCCTTTCCACTCTCAGAGCACTTCACCTAACCTACTGTGCAAATGTTTCACCTTTAATATCACTGTTCCACAGGCAGCGTGATGTCACAATGCTCCTTGTCTGTAGCCCAAACCATGAGCCTTTGCAACCCTGACATAATCTACATACTTACGGTGTGTGAAGTCTTGGACCACAAATACAGTGAAGAATAATAGATTGCTACTCTTCAGACATTTTTGCCCATTGGCTCAGATTTGAATGCTTACTGGCCATCTGAGCATCTCTGCCAGGCCACCCTATGTCTAGAGACTGTAGATTTAGAGAGTTTATAAACATTGTCAGTTCATCAATAAAGTGTGCTCGCTTCGGCAGCACATATACTAAAATTGGAACGATACAGAGAAGATTAGCATGGCCCTTGCACACGGATGACACGCAAATTCGTGAAGCGTTCCATATTTTAAACAGTTTTTAGGAGAGAAATCTTCCTTGTTTTCAAGACTAATTAAAATAATAAAGCAGGTTCCAGTCCTGTGTCATGTAATATGTATTTTTCAATTAGTCTCTCCTCAACATTTTTAATGTATTTGCCTTGCAGTAAAGAAGGTGTGCTCTATGTCCAGCTGCATTTAGCAAGGAAGCCTGCAGGACTTCTGGGACTTTTCTTTCTCTTTTTCAGCCTCCCTGTCATTATTCTTCACCACCCCTGTATCTATACTGCTACCAGAGATGAGTTGCTTTGTGGGAAGCAGGACAAAGAGAAGGGCAGGGCCTATGCAAATAATGGCCTCAGGGATGTCTGGGAGTCCCTTTTCAGCAGTACTGTTATAATGTGCCTTGCAACCAGATTGGTGGGGTAAGCTGGAAAACACCATGCCAGATTGGGCACCAGGTCTCTAGGCGCTTGAAGGACATATTGGGTCTACATCCCTCAGTTTCTGAGGTCGAAGAAATGTTCACCCTCCACCCTAATAGAGAGGTCTTGGCCGATCGTGGCTGAGAGGGGAAGAAGGTAGCAGGGCAAGATGCTCATGGTGCTTCTCTGATTATGGACCAACTTTCTCTCTCTCCTTAGCTGTGCTTCTGCCTGGCTACTGGGGCTACCAGTTGTAAACATGCAGCCCACAAGGAGCTGGTTTGTCCCTCTCACACATGTAAATGGGTAATCATTCAATTGCGCACACCTGCCTGCGTCCACAGACCCTTGCACACACACTTTTGTCAACAAGCTTTTTTTGTAGTTAAGAGAATCAGGAACCCATGTTGAAATACAAAAGCAGCACACCACGTGACGGCCATCACATAGAGTCCAGCAGCAAATGGGAAACGTTTAACTAGCCGTGGTCCTATTACTGCAGCTCTACCGTGGAACATCTGCTGGATGAGTCCTCCTGGAGAATATTGAACCGACAACAAGTCTGAGGTAAATAAGATTCCACAGGAATATAATGAAACAGGGACCTACAACTCTTCCGAGCCAGATAGGAGTCGAACCTACAATCTTCTGATCCGTAGTCAGACGCGTTATCCATTGCGCCACTGGCCCTATGTAGACATACCCATCCTTTTGTCCTTAAGAGGGCTAGAAAGTGTGTGTGTGTGAAGGCACAAGGAAACCCATCTGACCTCCTGAAAGTCTTTTCTGTGAGGGTTTCCTAAGTTGTACAAAGGACTTTAGGAGAAGGAAGGACCTAAAATCTAGGCGAAATGGTTCTAGATCCAAGGAAATCTTTTAGATCAGGCTCAGTTTCTTAAATAGTCTGCATTAACATAATCAGGTCCAGGTCTGTGTGGGGCTGAGCTTGTGAACTCCTTAGTAATTAGGCGGATACAACAAAAAGGGGTTTAATATTACAATACAGGTGAAAATTCAGACACCTTGTCGTAGGCTCACCTTGTCCGGGGACCCAGGCATGCTGCCTTTCCACTCTCAGAGCACTTCACCTAACCTACTGTGCAGCTGTTTCACCTTTAATATCACTGTTCCACAGGCAGCGTGATGTCACAATGCTCCTTGTCTGTAGCCCAAACCATGAGCCTTTGCAACCCTGACATAATCTACATACTTACGGTGTGTGAAGTCTTGGACCACAAATGCAGTGAAGAATAATAGAGTGCTACTCTTCAGACATTTTTGCCCATTGGCTCAGATTTGAATGCTTACTGGCCATCTGAGCATCTCTGCCAGGCCACCCTATGTCTAGAGACTGTAGATTTAGAGAGTTTATAAACATTGTCAGTTCATCAATAAAGTGTGCTCGCTTCGGCAGCACATATACTAAAATTGGAACGATACAGAGAAGATTAGCATGGCCCCTGCGCAAGGATGACACGCAAATTCGTGAAGCGTTCCATATTTTAAACAGTTTTAGGAGAGAAATCTTCTTTGTTTTCAAGACTAATTAAAATAATAAAGCAGGTTCCAGTCCTGTGTCATGTAATATGTATTTTTCAATTAGTCTCTCCTCAACATTTTTAATGTATTTGCCTTGCAGTAAAGAAGGTGCGCTCTATGTCCAGCTGCATTTAGCAAGGAAGCCTGCAGGACTTCTGGGACTTTTCCCTTTCTTTTTCAGCCTCCCTGTCATTATTCTTCACCACCCCTATATCTATACTGCTACCAGAGATGAGTTGCTTTGTGGGAAGCAGGACAAAGAGAAGGGCAGGGCCTAGGCAAATGATGGCCTCAGGGATGTCTGGGAGTCCCTTTTCAGCAGTACTGTTATAATCTGCCTTGCAACCAGATTGGTGGGGTAAGCTGAAAAACACCATGCCAGATTGGGCACCAGGTCTCTAGGCGCTTGAAGGACATATTGGGTCTACATCCCTCAGTTTCTGAGGTCCAAGAAATGTTCACCCTCCACCCTAATAGAGAGGTCTTGGCCGATCGTGGCTGAGAGGGGAAGAAGGTAGCAGGGCAAGATGCTCATGGTTCTTCTGTAATAATGGACCAACTTTCTCTCTCTCCTTAGCTGTGCTTCTGCCTGGCTACTGGGGCTACCAGTTGTAAGCCTGCAGCCCACAAGGAGCTGGTTTGTCCCTCTCACACATGGAAATGGGTAAGCATTCAATTGCACACACCTGCCTGCGTCCACAGACCCTTGCACACACACTTTTGTCAACAAGCTTTTTTTGTAGTTAAGAGAATCAGGGACCCATGTTGAAATACAAAAGCAGCACACCACGTGACGGCCATCACATAGAGTCCAGCAGCAAATGGGAAACGTTTAACTAGCCGTGGTCCTATTACTGCAGCTCTACCGTGGAACATCTGCTGGATGAGTCCTCCTGGAGAATATTGAACCTACAACAAGTCTGAGGTAAATAAGATTCCACAGGAATATAATGAAACAGGGACCTACAACTCTTCCAAGCCAGATAGGAGTCGATCCTACAATCTTCTGATCCGTAGTCAGACGCGTTATCCATTGCACCACTGGCCCTATGTAGACATACCCATCCTTTTGTCCTTAAGAGGGCTAGAAAGTGTGTGTGTGTGAAGGCACAAGGAAACCCTTCTGACCTCCTGAAAATCTGTTCTGTGAGGGTTTCCTAAGTTGTACAAAGGACTTTAGGAGAAGGAAGGACCTAAAATCTAGGCGAAATGGTCCTAGATCCAAGGAAATCTTTTAGATCAGGCTCAGTTTCCTAAATAGTCTGCATTAACATAATCAGTTCCCGGTCTGTGTGGGGCTGAGCTTGTGAACTCCTTAGTAATTAGGCGGATACAACAAAAAGGGGTTTAATATTACAATACAGGATAAAATTCAGACACCTTGTCGTAGGCTCACCTTGTCCGGGGACCCAGGCATGCTGCCTTTCCACTCTCAGAGCACTTCACCTAACCTACTGTGCAGCTGTTTCACCTTTAATATCACTGTTCCACAGGCAGCGTGATGTCACAATGCTCCTTGTCTGTAGCCCAAACCATGAGCCTTTGCAACCCTGACATAATCTACATACTTACGGTGTGTGAAGTCTTGGACCACAAATGCAGTGAAGAATAATAGATTGCTACTCTTCAGACATGTTTGCCCATTGGTTCAGATTTGAATGCTTACTGGCCATCTGAGCATCTCTGCCAGGCGACCCTATGTCTAGAGACTGTAGATTTAGAGAGTTTATAAACATTGTCAGTTCATCAATAAAGTGTGCTCGCTTCGGCAGCACATATACTAAAATTGGAACGATACAGAGAAGATTAGCATGGCCCCTGCGCAAGGATGACACGCAAATTCGTGAAGCGTTCCATATTTTAAACAGTTTTTAGGAGAGAAATCTTTTTTGTTTTCAAGACTAATTAAAATAATAAAGCAGGTTCCAGTCCTGTGTCATGTAATATGTATTTTTCAATTAGTCTCTCCTCAACATTTTTAATGTATTTGCCTTGCAGTAAAAAAGGTGCGCTCTATGTCCACCTGCATTTAGCAAGGAAGCCTGCAGGACTTCTGGGACTTTTCTTTCTCTTTTTCAGCCTCCCTGTCATTATTCTTCACCACCCCTAAATCTATACTGCTACCAGTGATGAGTTGCTTTGTGGGAAGCAGGACAAAGAGAAGGGCAGGGCCTATGCAAATGATGGCCTCAGGGATGTCTGGGAGTCCCTTTCAGCAGTACTGTTAAAATCTGCCTTGCAACCAGATTGGTCGGGTAAGCTGAAAAACACCATGCCAGATTGGGCCCCAGGTCTCTAGGCGCTTGGAAGACATATTGGGTCTACATCCCTCAGTTTCTGAGGTCCAAGAAATGTTCACCCTCCACCCTAATAAAGAGGTCTTGGCCTATCGTGGCCGATCGTGGCTGAGAGGGGAAAAAAGGTAGCAGGGCAAGATGCTCATGGTTCTGCTTTAATAATGGACTAACTTCCTCTCTCTCCTTAGCTGTGCTTCTGCCTGGCTACTGGGGCTACCAGTTGTAAGCCTGCAGCCCACAAGGAGCTGGTTTGTCCCTCTCACACATGTAAATGGGTAAGCATTCCATTGCACACACCTGCCTGCGTCCACAGACCCTTGCACACACCCTTTTGTCAACAAGCTTTTTTTGTACTTAAGAGAATCAGGGACCCATGTTGAAATACAAAAGCAGCACACCACGTGACGGCCATCACATAGAGTCCAGCAGCAAATGGGAAACGTTTAACTAGCCGTGGTCCTATTACTGCAGCTCTACCGTAGAACATCTGCTGGATGAGTCCTCCTGGAGAATATTGAACCTACAACAAGTCTGAGGTAAATAGGAATTAAACAGGAATATAATGAAACAGGGACCTACAACTCTTCCGAGCCAGATAGGAGTCGAACCTACAATCTTCTGATCCGTGGTCAGACGCGTTATCCATTGCGCCACTGGCCCTATGTAGACTTACCCATCCTTTTGTCCTTAAGAGGGCTAGAAAGTGTGTGTGTGTGTGTGTGTGTGAAGGCACAAGGAAACCCATCTGACCTCCTGAAAGTCTGTTCTGTGAGGGTTTCCTAAGTTGTACAAAGGACTTTAGGAGAAGGAAGGACCTAAAATCTAGGCGAAATGGTCCTAGATCCAAGGAAATCTTTTAGATCAGGCTCAGTTTTGTAGGAAGCGTCAGGAACCGGAAATAATGCTCAAAAGATGAGTTAAAGGTGGACGAGTTTTATTGACATCCTCTCGTCTAAAAGTACAAGCTAGTAATGCCCAACAGTTCTCACTTCCCCAACTCCCCACATTCCAGCTCTTTAAATCACAACATAGCAACCCCTAGAACACGAGCTTGTCACGAACTATAAACAACATAGCGCTCGTGACAACTCACTGAAACCTATGTACATACCCAACACACCTTCCCCCCTTGAATTGAAAAAATAAAATAAAAATAAAAATAAAATATTAATTCATCACAAAGTCATTATATCTAACAGGCATACGGTGAGAACGTGCAGCTCTAGTGATGCTTGAATTGTGTTCAACATGTGCACAGTTTCCTTTATCACTTTGTCCCTCAACATCCAAAAAAACATTGCTATCATAGTCTTCCTCTGACTGGCAAAACCCATTAAACACAGAAATTCTGCTCAAATTCCACACAGAACCACCATCAACCCGCACAGCATTTCTAAAAACCTCAATCACTTTCCTAGGAGCTGACCACACAGGAAAACCTTTATTCACACCCTCTTTCTTCTTGATGCGAACAAAATCACCCACATTAACAGAACGACCAGACACTGAGCCCAATCTCCTTACCAAATCATGCTTCATCTTATCTTTGTATGACTGAACCCTATGTTGAACAGCTTCAAAATCTACTTTCAAACAATTCTCAAAACCAGCCAAGTTCTTTTTTAACCACCAGGGCACTAACTTTGTACTAGGCTTCCGACCTCTTAAGAGTTCAAAAGGAGTGACCAATGTTACTGAATTAGGTGATGTCCTGTAAGCCAACAGCATAGATTGTAACGCAACCCTCCAATTCAAATTACCTTTGATAGAAAGTTGAATGGCTTCTTTGATCACACGGTTGAAGCGTTCAACCTGGCCATTCGCTTCAGGATGGAAAACAGCAATTCTCCTATTAACAATGCCACATTTAGCTAAGAACAGTTCCATTTCCTTGCTCACAAACTGTGGGCCATTGTCAGTCACGACTTCCTGAGGAATACCCTCTCTACAAAAAATCTCATCCAAAAACTCTATTACCTGATGAGAAGTAACTTCTTTAACCATCTTGACCTCTGGCCATTTGGAATAATAATCGATAAGAACTATACCAAAAGCTTCCTGTTTAGGTAAACAACTAAACGGACCAATGATGTCCAACCCCAATTTCCGCCAGGGACCAGAAGGCAAAACAACCGGACAAGGTTCTGGACGCAATGCAACAGCTGTCTTATCACTATTAGAACAATAAGAACACGCACGTACAAAATGATCCACACAAGCATCAATCCCTGGCCACCAAAAAGACTCCTTTAAACGTCTTCTGGTGAAGGAAATCCCTAAATGTCCTTCATGAGCAATTTCAAGAAGTATATTCCTAATAGAAAAAGGCGGGACAATCTTGTCTCCACGAAGAAGTAAGTCACCCTCTACAGCAAGTTCCTCTTGAACCTTAAGAAATCCCATCATATCTCCAGATAACTTCCTCTGTTCCCGCCAACCATGTACAAGGAACTTCTTGACATTGGACAATTCCAAATCATTACTCACTGCTTCCAACCAAACATCCTCCTGCAAAGAAAACCGTTCACCGCAGACTAAATTGACATCATGGAAGGTAAAAGCAACCTCACACTCATCCTCAATAACTGCTTCAGGACAACTCATGTCAGAAATCAATCTCGACATGCAATCAGCATGTACATTCGCCTTACCCTGAACATACTCAATTTTACATTGAAAAGATTGCAATCTTGAGGCTAACCTTGCAAGACGCGCCGACATAGTTCTGCCTCCACCCGGAGCCATGAGATACACTAAAGGCTTATGGTCAGTTTTTATTAAAAATTTAGTACCCCATAGGAAAGGTCTAAAATGCTCAGCTCCCCAAACACAAGCCAACAACTCCCTTTCTATGACAGCATCATTCTTTTCAGCGTCTCTCAAAGCTCTTGATGCATAACCAACAACCCACTCTTTTCCATTATCCTTCTGCAAAAGTACTCCACCCAAACCGGAAGAACTTGCGTCTACCATAACAATACATCGCACACCCACAACAAAAGGTTTGAGACACGGAGCATTCACCACAAACGATTTCAATGACTTAAAAGCTTCTGTCATTACCTCCGTCCAAAGAAACTTCGCATTTCTCTTCAATAAGCATCTAAAAGGATCAACCTTTACTGAAAAATTTGGAATGAACTTAGCATAGAACTCGATAAGGCCTAAAAAAGCCACTAGTTGTTCCTTTGATGTAGGTACAGGAGCATTTATAATACTTTCAACATGATTTTTCTTCGGTTTGATTCCCATCCCACTAATAGTGTGACCTAGGTACTCCACCTCTTTTTGCCTAAATTTGCATTTGTCAAGACGAAGAGTAAGCCCTTTTTCCGATAATGCAGCAATCACACATTCCAAATTATTGTCATGTTCTATGTCATCTTTTCCGTACACTAAAATGTCGTCTTGAAACGCTATAGCACCATTCAACCCCTCCAAAGTATCTCTCATAAGTCTCTGGAACACTGAGGCAGCACTCGCCAACCCAAAAGGCATACGACAAAATCTATATAAACCCTCTGGTGTAATAAATGCAGTGATGTTTTTAGATTCATCAGCAAGTACAACCTGATGGTAAGCACTGGCAAGATCGATACATGAAAAAACTTGTGCACCAGCCAATGTTGAAACCATCTCATGAAGATTTGGTAAAGGATGCGAATCCACCCAGATGGCACCATTAACACTGCGGAGGTCAATGCATAACCTAAGTTCACCAGAAGACTTAACCGAAATTACAATAGGTGAAACCCAGGGTGAAGATTCTATTGGTTCAATGATATTTTTCTCACATAGGTCTTTCAACATTTCTTTAAGTTTGATCCTATAAGACAGGGGAACATTTCTTACTCTATGTCTCACAGGTGTAGCATTCTCGTTTAATTTGATGACATGTTCAAAACCTTTATAACGACCTAACGTGTCACTAAAAACATTAGGATAAGATTTACGTAACTTCTCTACTAGTAAGAGATTACTGTCAGGGGTACTTGACTCAGCCAATGGTTGCACAACATAAACAGGAGGATCAGCTCTAGGATCAATTTTCATCCCCAATTGGTGTTGGTGTGGCCAACTTAAAAGTGATAATCCAGATCTTGACACATAAATTTTCCCAGATGTATGTCGGTCAGCAAATTGTATGTTCGCAATAAAATATCCTACTAAATCAATCTTATGTCCTGTGTAACCACCAGGAGATACATCTGATACAACCAACTTCCTATTGTGGAATTTTTCCCTAAAAACATTCAAAGAAATAATGGTAAACCATGCACAAGAGTCCACAAAAATTTCCAACTCAATGCCATCAATAGTAATTACGCAAGATGGAAATTTTGTGCATTCCCCATCCTCACACACATTGATAACAGTGTTTACTTGAAATGTTCCTACATCATCCGAAAGATAATTTCCACAACATTCATGTATACAATTCATCTTCCCAGGTAATGACCTACAGTATCTTGTGAAATGACCTTTCTTGTTGCATTTAGCACATGTTTTCCCTAAAGCTGGACAATTTTTACTATTAGCTAAGTGTCCATCGCTTCCACACCTAAAACATAGTAATTTGGAATCCCTTCTTTCAGGTTTTTGATTCCTGAACTTATTTTCATTTCTATATGAAAATTCACTCCTGGGTGAATTTTCACTCCTGGGTGAGAAACTTCTCTTTGACTTATCATGATCTTTAGATATGCTAAAAACATCACTTTTGTCATTTCCTCTAATCTCCTTGACAAACTTCTCTGAGTGTTCTATCGACTTTGCAATATCTATAGCATTGTTAAGGGACATATCAGATGTTGTCCAAAGTCGTTCTTGTACCTTCTTGTTATTAGTCCTCATCAGAATCTGATCTCTCAAAACTTGTTCATATGATATATGTTCAAAGTCGCACGTAACAGCTAAGGATCTTAAAGCAGAAACAAAATCTTCTACAGGTTCATCTGTACGTTGTTTACGTGAATAAAAGATAAACCTCTCCATGACAATATTCTTTTTTTTACCATACCTTAAACTTAGCTGTAACGAAGCGTACTCATACACATTTATGTTCCCTGGATTTACTAAAACTGGTAATGTTTTAAATTCTTTTAAGGCTATGCCCCCCAAACAATGTTTTAAAAGAGACAATTTCCTCTCTGGCTCACATTCACCCTCCTCCAACACATCTACATATGCTAGAAATACAGGTTCCCAAATCTCCCAAGCAAAGGGTGGTTCACCAGGAGATGACAGAAATGATGGGGGAGGAACAATGCCAGCCATAATGATTAATAAGGTTTAAACTTATACTGTACAGTAACTGCAAGGAAATAAAATAAGAGAAAAAAAAAATTATATAATGGAAGCAAAAAAAAAAATATGTCAGAATGTCAAAATGTCAGAGCACGCAGTGTGCGTGTCACTGAAGACCTTCCCAAGCAGTATGATATTCCTTACTCGCGTTGTAAATATACTAAAAGTTTAGGTCGCGTGGCAGCCTTCATGTTGCGCAGAGAAAGTAATACTGAAGCTCCGAAACTGGCCTCTCAAATCTCTAATGCTCTTACGTGATGGAAACGTAATGACGGGAGACACAGTACTTCAAATGCCCCAGCGCGTGATGACGCGAGAGAAGGAACGTTTGTTCAACCCCTTCACACTCCGGCGCGGGCTTTCGGACGTCGGCTCCAACGCAACACGGAATGTTCACGAGTCGACAAGCAAATTTCGAAAAATGCTACTTGAAGTAAGTACAGAGTACTTCCAATCCTTTGATTTAAAGTGCCGGTTCCGTTTTAAATTCCAGCGTTATAGTAAAATATATTTCCAATCCTTTGATTTAAGGTGCCGGTTCCGTTTTAAATTCCAGCGTTATGATAAAATTCACTTTCAGCTTCCCATTAAAGTTAAAACAGCTCCTGGGTAATCCTTTTTAAACCCAACGAACTTTGCAGCAGGATCAAACTTTGAAGAAATTCCTTATTCTTCAATCGCAGGTCACGAATCCCGCCCGTCGCCAGTGTAGGAAGCGTCAGAAACCGGAAATAATGCTCAAAAGATGAGTTAAAGGTGGACGAGTTTTATTGACATCCTCTCGTCTAAAAGTACAAGCTAGTAATGCCCAACAGTTCTCACTTCCCCAACTCCCCACATTCCAGCTCTTTAAATCACAACATAGCAACCCCTAGAACACGAGCTTGTCACGAGCTATAAACAACATAGCGCTCGTGACAACTCACTGAAACCTATGTACATACCCAACAAGTTTCTTAAATAGTCTGCATTAACATAATCAGTTCCCGGTCTGTGTGGGGCTGAGCTTGCGAATGTCAGTTGTCACCCACTTGGATCCACGCTGCAGGAGCGACGACAATCCCAAACCTCAACCCCCACACAGACTGCAGTGCGTAATACATATGCCTCCACGCACTACCGTCTGAGCCAGGGGAGAGGAAAGGGTAAAGAAAAGAAAGAAAAGGGAGGGATAAGACTCCTATGGACTTGATACGTCTCCAGTTCCCCTTATCTCGGAGGTGAAGGTAATGTACGCCTCCCACCCTGCAGAAAAGACAAAAAAGACAAGGATAATGAAACTCACCCCACGACCCCCTCCTCTCTCTCTCTGCGCATGCCAGAACAAGATTTTACAACAACCCCTTCCTACCTGATGAGGAATTCCACATTCCTTAACTGGAAACTTCTCCACCTTGAATGACGTCCACTTTGTCTTAGGCGATAGGAATCCCAAAAATAAATGAGGAATATTTGGCAAAAGTAAATAAAGAAGGGGAAAAAGTCACTGAACCGACAGAAAAAACCCCTTCATTATTCCCGAAAAACGAGTGGCCACCCAACACGCCAAACAAAAATACCAACAAGCCGCTTGTCCGTGAAAAACACCTCAATAGCACAACACGAGGTGGATAGACTCCACAATAATCCCGGAAGGATTCTCCCAGCGAGTTACTCACAACTGCACGCAGCCGCGTACAGACAAAGATGAAATTCCAGGTGAGTTGAAATCCCTCCCCGGATCAAACACTACGTAGTCCCGTATAAAGGTCCCAATCCAAAAACAGACGTCCTGTCCTCGCAGCAGAAACGAAGCCTCGTTCTGCTATTCAGAACTGTCCAGAGATAAATCTCCAACCCGGTAGCAGCAAAACTCTCCTCAAGGGCGAAGAAGCAAAGGAGACCCAAACAGACTTGACAACGTGACCGGTAGCGAAACCAAGCAGAGAGTAACCGGTCTGTCTCCCTTTTACACAGTCACGTGATGAATGGAAAGGAGGGGAGGGACCAATGCACACGCAGAGAGAGAGGACTAAGGGCCAAATCCTGCCTATATCCCAACAGTGAACTCCTTAGTAATTAGGCTGATACAACAAAAAGGGGTTTAATATTACAATACAGGTTAAAATTCAGACACCTTGTCGTAGCTCACCTTGTCCGGGGACCCAGGCATGCTGCCTTTCCACTCTCAGAGCACTTCACCTAACCTACTGTGCAGCTGTTTCACCTTTAATATCACTGTTCCACAGGCAGCGTGATGTCACAATGCTCCTTGTCTGTAGCCCAAACCATGAGCCTTTGCAACCCTGACATAATGTACATACTTACGGTGTGTGAAGTCTTGGACCACAAATGCAGTGAAGAATAATAGATTGCTACTCTTCAGACATTTTTGCCCATTGGTTCAGATTTGAATGCTTACTGGCCATCTGAGCATCTTTGCCAGGCCACCCTATGTCTAGAGACTGTAGATTTAGAGAGTTTATAAACATTGTCAGTTCATCAATAAAGTGTGCTCGCTTCGGCAGCACATATACTAAAATTGGAACGATACAGAGAAGATTAGCATGGCCCCTGCGCAAGGATGACACGCAAATTCGTGAAGCGTTCCATATTTTAAACAGTTTTTAGGAGAGAAATCTTTTTTGTTTTCAAGACTAATTAAAATAATAAAGCAGGTTCCAGTCCTGTGTCATGTAATATGTATTTTTCAATTAGTCTCTCCTCAACATTTTTAATGTATTTGCCTTGCAGTAAAAAAGGTGCGCTCTAGGTCCAACTGCATTTAGCAAGGAAGCCTGCAGGACTTCTGGGACTTTTCTTTCTCTTTTTCAGCCTCCCTGTCATTATTCTTCACCACCCCTAAATCTATACTGCTACCAGTGATGAGTTGCTTTCTGGGAAGCAGGACAAAGAGAAGGGCAGGGCCTATGCAAATGATGGCCTCAGGGATGTCTGGGAGTCCCTTTCAGCAGTACTGTTAAAATCTGCCTTGCAACCAGATTGGTCGGTTAAGCTGAAAAACACCATGCCAGATTGGGCACCAGGTCTCTAGGCGCTTGGAAGACATATTGGGTCTACATCCCTCAGTTTCTGAGGTCCAAGAAATGTTCACCCTCCACCCTAATAGAGAGGTCTTGGCCGATTGTGGCTGAGAGGTGAAGAAGGTAGCAGGGCAAGATGCTCATGGTTCTTCTATAATAATGGACCAACTTTCTCTCTCTCCTTAGTTGTGCTTCTGCCTGGCTACTGGGGCTACCAGTTGTAA
This sequence comes from Lissotriton helveticus, assembly GCF_964261635.1. Classification (NCBI taxonomy): domain Eukaryota; kingdom Metazoa; phylum Chordata; class Amphibia; order Caudata; family Salamandridae; genus Lissotriton; species Lissotriton helveticus. Next base: position 1,130,762,370 of record NC_136067.1, on the reverse strand, counting down.
GCCTGCAGCCCACAAGGAGCTGGTTTGTTCCTCTCACACATCTAAATGGGTAATCATTCAATTGCACACACCTGCCTGCGTCCACAGACCCTTGCACACACACTTTTGTCAACAGGCTTTTTTGTAGTTAAGAGAAACAGGGACCCATGTTGAAATACAAAAGCAGCACACCACGTGACGACCATCACATAGAGTCCAGCAGCAAATGGGAAACGTTTAACTAGCCGTGGTCCTATTACTGCAGCTCTACCGTGGAACATCTGCTGGATGAGTCCTCCTGGAGAATATTGAACCTACAACAAGTCTGAGGTAAATAAGATTCCACAGGAATATAATGAAACAGGGACCTACAACTCTTCCGAGCCAGATAGGAGTCGAACCTACAATCTTCTGATCCGTAGTCAGACGTGTTATCCATTGCACCACTGGCCCTATGTAGACATACCCATCCTTTTGTCCTTAAGAGGGCTAGAAAGTGTGTGTGTTTGAAGGCACAAGGAAACCCATCTGACCTCCTGAAAGTCTTTTCTGTGAGGGTTTCCTAAGTTGTACAAAGGACTTTAGGAGAAGGAAGGACCTAAAATCTAGGCGAAATGGTTCTAGATCCAAGGAAATCTTTTAGATCAGGCTCAGTTTCTTAAATAGTCTACATTAACATAATCAGGTCCAGGTCTGTGTGGGGCTGAGCTTGTGAACTCCTTAGTAATTAGGCGGATACAACAAAAAGGGGTTTAATATTACAATACAGGTGAAAATTCAGACACCTAGTTGTAGGCTCAACTTGTCCAGGGAGCCAAGCATGCTGCCTTTCCACTCTCAGAGCACTTCACCTAACCTACTGTGCAGCTGTTTCACATTTAATATCACTGTTCCACAGGCAGCGTGATGTCACAATGCTCCTTGTCTGTAGCCCAAACCATGAGCCTTTGCAACCCTGACATAATCTACATACTTACGGTGTGTGAAGTCTTGGACCACAAATGCAGTGAAGAATAATAGAGTGCTACTCTTCAGACATTTTTGCCCATTGGCTCAGATTTGAATGCTTACTGGCCATCTGAGCATCTCTGCCAGGCCACCCTATGTCTAGAGACTGTAGATTTAGAGAGTTTATAAACATTGTCAGTTCATCAATAAAGTGTGCTCGCTTCGGCAGCACATATACTAAAATTGGAACGATACAGAGAAGATTAGCATGGCCCCTGCGCAAGGATGACACGCAAATTCGTGAAGCGTTTCATATTTTAAACAGTTTTAGGAGAGAAATCTTCTTTGTTTTCAAGACTAATTAAAATAATAAAGCAGGTTCCAGTCCTGTGTCATGTAATATGTATTTTTCAATTAGTCTCTCCTCAACATTTTTAACGTATTTGCCTTGCAGTAAAGAAGGTGCGCTCTATGTCCAGCTGCATTTAGCAAGGAAGCCTGCAGGACTTCTGGGACTTTTCTTTCTCTTTTTCAGCCTCCCTGTCATTATTCTTCACCACCCCTATATCTATACTGCTACCAGAGATGAGTTGCTTTGTGGGAAGCAGGACAAAGAGAAGGGCAGGGCCTATGCAAATGATGGCCTCAGGGATGTCTGGGAGTCCCTTTTCAGCAGTACTGTTATAATCTGCCTTGCAACCAGATTGGTGGGGTAAGCTGAAAAACGCCATGCCAGATTGGGCACCAGGTCTCTAGGCGCTTGAAGGACATATTGGGTCTACATCCCTCAGTTTCTGAGGTCCAAGAAATGTTCACCCTCCACCCTAATAGAGAGGTCTTTGCCGATCGTGGCTGAGAGGGGAAGAAGGTAGCAGGGCAAGATGCTCATGGTGCTTCTCTGATTATGGACCAACTTCCTCTCTCTCCTTAGCTGTGTTTCTGCCTGGCTACTGGGGCTACCAGTTGTAAACATGCAGCCCACAAGGAGCTGGTTTGTCCCTCTCACACATGTAAATGGGTAATCATTCAATTGCACACACCTGCCTGCGTCCACAGACCCTTGCACACACACTTTTGTCAACAAGCTTTTTTTGTAGTTAAGAGAATCAGGGACCCATGTTGAAATACAAAAGCAGCACACCACGTGACGGCCATCACATAGAGTCCTGCAGCAAATGGGAAATGTTTAACTAGCCGTGGTCCTATTACTGCAGCTCTACCGTGGAACATCTGCTGGATGAGTCCTCCTGGAGAATATTGAACCGACAACATGTCTGAGGTAAATAAGATTCCACAGGAATATAATGAAACAGGGACCTACAACTCTTCCGAGCCAGATAGGAGTCGAACCTACAATCTTCTGATCCGTAGTCAGACGCGTTATCCATTGCACCACTGGCCCTATGTAGACATACCCATCCTTTTGTCCTTAAGAGGGCTAGAAAGTGTGTGTGTGTGAAGGCACAAGGAAACCCATCTGACCTCCTGAAAGTCTTTTCTGTGAGGGTTTCCTAAGTTGTACAAAGGACTTTAGGAGAAGGAAGGACCTAAAATCTAGGCGAAATGGTTCTAGATCCAAGGAAATCTTTTAGATCAGGCTCAGTTTCTTAAATAGTCTGCATTAACATAATCAGGTCCAGGTCTGTGTGGGGCTGAGCTTGTGAACTCCTTAGTAATTAGGCGGATACAACAAAAAGGGGTTTAATATTACAATACAGGTGAAAATTCAGACACCTTGTCGTAGGCTCACCTTGTCCGGGGACCCAGGCATGCTGCCTTTCCACTCTCAGAGCACTTCACCTAACCTACTGTGCAGCTGTTTCACCTTTAATATCACTGTTCCACAGGCAGCGTGATGTCACAATGCTCCTTGTCTGTAGCCCAAACCATGAGCCTTTGCAACCCTGACATAATCTACATACTTACGGTGTGTGAAGTCTTGGACCACAAATGCAGTGAAGAATAATAGAGTGCTACTCTTCAGACATTTTTGCCCATTGGCTCAGATTTGAATGCTTACTGGCCATCTGAGCATCTCTGCCAGGCCACCCTATGTCTAGAGACTGTAGATTTAGAGAGTTTATAAACATTGTCAGTTCATCAATAAAGTGTGCTCGCTTCGGCAGCACATATACTAAAATTGGAACGATACAGAGAAGATTAGCATGGCCCCTGCGCAAGGATGACACACAAATTCGTGAAGCGTTCCATATTTTAAACAGTTTTAGGAGAGAAATCTTCTTTGTTTTCAAGACTAATTAAAATAATAAAGCAGGTTCCAGTCCTGTGTCATGTAATATGTATTTTTCAATTAGTCTCTCCTCAACATTTTTAATGTATTTGCCTTGCAGTAAAGAAGGTGCGCTCTATGTCCAGCTGCATTTAGAAAGGAAGCCTGCACGACTTCTGGGACTTTTCTCTCTCTTTTTCAGCCTCCCTGTCATTATTCTTCACCACCCCTATATCTATACTGCTACCAGAGATGAGTTGCTTTGTGGGAAGCAGGACAAAGAGAAGGGCAGGGCCTAGGCAAATGATGGCCTCAGGGATGTCTGGGAGTCCCTTTTCAGCAGTACTGTTATAATCTGCCTTGCAACCAGATTGGTGGGGTAAGCTGAAAAACACCATGCCAGATTGGGCACCAGGTCTCTAGGCGCTTGAAGGACATATTGGGTCTACATCCCTCAGTTTCTGAGGTCCAAGAAATGTTCACCCTCCACCCTAATAGAGAGGTCTTGGCCGATCGTGGCTGAGAGGGGAAGAAGGTAGCAGGGCAAGATGCTCATGGTTCTTCTATAATAATGGACCAACTGGGAGGAGGAGCTTCGCGCGCACCCAAGATGGTCGCGTGAGCACAGGGCTCCCGGACCCTCGCCACCTCCATCGACTATCCTGCAATTTATCCTGATTCGGATGACGGGTGTTTATTGGCACAGTTCTACTGCTCATTTATTTGTTTCAGCGAACTTTTTTGGACTTCGGGGTCCAGAGCTACAGACTGTCGCAGTTTTCTGGCCTGCTCCAGGGTGACGCCCCGCGCTATCTTGTCTCGCTTGCCGTCCAGTAAGTGAACAACAACGGACTGCCAGACTTGCGTGGGCAGGCGACAGCTTTCGGTTTCGATTCCTGTCCGGAGCTCAACCGGACTTTGTTGGCTCCGTGGACGGCCGGACGCTCCTACACCCTTGGTCTCTCCGCTCCTACTGCCGATCTGTAGCGGCTTCCAGATCTGAGACTGGCACCACCTTCGCCCTTTTGGTCCTACATTTGCCTCCGCAGTCACCATTTTTACCCGTCAACAGGCGACCCGTACGGGTCCAGGATCCAAGATGGCCACCAAGCCTGAGAGTGGGAAGCGTGGGCCTAAACCGGGCGTTCGAGGGAGTGCTCTGCAAACAAACATTATGGACCGGTACACTCTAGCTAAGGGATCGCCGGGAGCGGTCGCTAAACCCTCGACGACAATGCTGGAGGACTCGTCGATCGAAGACGAGCCCTCGCTGCGAGATCTCATGGGTGCCATCACCGGTATGAAGGCCTCATTGGGGCAACAATATGAGGCCTTGACTCTCAAACTGGATACGGTGGCGATTGATGTCAATCTGATCAGGGCGGACTTGGCGAAGACAAACGAAAAGGTCAAATCCCTGGATCTTAAAACCTCTAGCCTGGTCACCGATGTCTCTGACTTACAGGCTGAAGTCGGGAATCTGAGGAAAGCCAATGATTACTACTCTGGACGCCTAGAGGACTATGAAAGCCGTGCCAGGCGCAATAACATCCGCCTGATTGGGGTCCCGGAATCATCGACCGCTGCCTCGACGGACCTATTGGTGGAAGACCTGGTGCTGAATCACTTGGCGCCCAAGGGTCTCAGCAAGTTCTTCGCTGTAGAACGTGCACATAGGATCCCCGGCGGCACACCTAAATCGGGTGCGAACCCCTGACCCATCATTGCGAGGATCTTTCATTTCCGGGACAGAGACGCTATCCTGCAGGCTTCGCGGCAGTCTGGTCCCATTGCCTTTGAGAACTCTACTGTCAGCTTCTATCCGGACTTTACACAACAGGTTCAGAAACAGAGGCTGGGGTTCCAAGGGGTCAAGAAGAGACTCCGGGAAAGGTCTATGAAGTATGCCATGCTCTTTCCGGCCCGTCTGCGGGTGGTACATAGGGATCGTGCTTTTTTCTTCGACCATCCTGGGGTCGTGAGTGACTGGCTTGACACGCTGCCTACGGATCCTGAACCTTTTGAGGACTCTGGCAAGTCGGATCGGGCGGAAGGTGGCCCGACAGAGCAGGAGTAGCTGTTGACTTTGACCCCGTACCCTTCCTGTGGCTTTGAACTGTGCTATGTTTTGTTCTTAATGTTTGCAAGTAATAGTCTTTTTGGGGGTGGGTGGGGGGTGAACGGGTCCTTTCTCCTCCTGGGTTTTCTTTTCGTAGACTAGTTGGGTGGTTGGGCGACAGGCACACTGCAAGTTTATGGGGCTCTTTGGTCTTCAGCAGGGGTGTGGGGTGGGGGGTATAGTTGTTTTGACATTGTTGGGGGAACTGGGTTGTTTGTTTGAATTTTCTTGTTACTTGCAAGGCGAAGGAAGGGCGCACTCCTGTTTTTTGCGGTCGCTTTGGGTGTGGGGCGGGGGAGGGGCTGAACACGGGGATGGGGGGTAGGGGACTTCGGTTATTGTGTTGGAACGTGAACGGGTTGGGGGATGGCATTAAGAGGAGGGTGGTATTGCAATTGCTGAGACGTTTGACTCCAGATGTCGTTTTACTGCAGGAGACTCATTTGCTCGGCAACAAGTGCTACGCTTTGAATAGGCGTGGTTATCGCCTTGTGGCGCACTCGGGTTTCACTTCGGGCTCTAGGGGGGTGGGCATTCTGGTTCGGACCTCCCTCCCCTTGGCCATAGATGATGTCATTCTGGATGATATGGGACGATACGCCGCCATTGTGGGGCGCTGGGAGGGGAAGGTTCTTATTTTGATTTCTGTGTACGTGCCCCCGGGCCTCCAGGCCACCACATTTGCTGATCTCAGTGGACTTATCCTGGGTCTCCCCGAGGGTCTGCTTTTGGTTGGGGGTGACTTTAATGCAGTGGTCTCGGGGATGCGTGATCGTCACCCTCCCAGGGAACTGCCGAAGGCCCAGACTTGGTTGAGTGACTTCCTGGAGACGCTGGGGCTCACTGATTGCTGGCGGTTGCTTCACCCAGGACAGTTGCAATATACCTATCATTCTGGTGCTCATGGTAGTCTCTCGAGGTTGGACCACGTATTACTGCCCTCGGCCCATGCATCCCTCATACGGGAAGTTAAACATCTGGCACGGGGCATCTCGGACCATTCTCCTCTTTGGCTGGTGGTTGATGCACGGCAGGGTTCGGCGGGCCGAGTGGCTCCGATCAACCCCTGGTATTTGAAGGACCCCAGGGTCAGGGGTGAGCTGGTTAAAGCACACGATTGTTATTTTGAGGAAAATGTGGGCTCTGTTTCCTCCCCTAGTTTACTTTGGGAAGCTTACAAGACGGTCATTCGTGGCCAGGCCCTCTCACTGATTGGTAGCGTGAAGTTGGCCAACCGTGCTGAGATGGTTCGACTTGAGGGGGAGGTCACGGCCCTGGAGGAGCGCTTGGAATCTGGGGTTACCGCTGAGGGGTTGCATCTACTGGAGTTGAAGCAACATGAATACAGAGCTCTGGTCACTGAAGCTGCTAAGGAAATGGGGAGGGAACAGCAGGGACGCTTGTATGATGTGGGTGATAAGGCTGGGAAACTGCTTGCTTGGTTGGATAAGAGGGAGAATGCAAGTCGTGTCGTCCCTATGATTGTTGCGGAGAATGGAGAGTGTTGTACAGACCCTGTTGATATTGTTGCATGTTTTGCCGATTATTTCCGCTAGGTGTACTCTCAGGTGTCTGATCGTTCAGAGCAGGACTCCTGCCTGCTATTGCGTGATATTGCACTTCCCTGATTGTCTGACATTGATAGAGATGCTCTGGATGCCCCGCCTACTGTGGACGAGATTGCCGCTGCTGTCCGTTCGGTCCGATCCGGCAAGGCCTCGGGCCCTAATGGGCTCCCCATTGAGCTATATAAACTGCGCCCGGATTCGCTAGCTCCTCATCTGCGCTCTATGTTTCTTGAGTCTTTGGAGGTGGGTTTTCTCCCGCCAGACCAGAGACTGGCCACTATTGTTGTCATTCACAAGGATGGTAAACCTCGGGATAGCTGTGCCTCTTTTCGGCCCATTTCGTTGATTAACGCGGAACCTAAAATCTTGGCCAGGTTGCTGGCGACACGTTTGGCGACCGTTATTGGGGAACTTATACCGCATCGTAATACGGCGCTTAACCTCCGAAGGTTGCATGGCGTCCTGGCACGGGCCGAGACGCTGCGTGAGCCCGCCATCTTGGCGTCCTTAGACGCTATGATGGCGTTTGACACAATAGAATGGCCGTATTTGTGGGCGGTTCTTGCTAAGTTTGGTTCGGTTCAGAGTTCGTTCGGTGGGTCAAATTGCTTTACGCCGGTCCCATGGCTCAGGTAGTGGTCAATGGTCGGGTCTCTGCGCCCTTTGCTCTGAGCAGAGGGACGCGACAGGGCTGTCCCTTGTCCCCCTTGTTGTTTGCTCTCGCCTTGGAACCGCTGGCGGCCTGGTTGAGGTGGGAACCATCCCTGAAGGGCATTAGGTGGAACTCGGGGTTTGAAGACCGTGTATCCCTCTACGCTGATGATATTCTGCTCTATCTTACATCACCCCGTAAATCCCTCATTGTACTGTTTGATGTCTTAGCGTCCTTCCGCAAAAACTCGGGTCTTGTCATCAACTGGTTGAAGTCCTGTATATACGTCCTGTCGGGTGCCGCCCCCCTTCTGCCAAGTGGTTGCCCTCAGGCCCGGACTGGCAATTCCGGGCACCGGGCAATCCCCCGGTCGGCTGGATGGGGCGGGGGCCGGTTTTATGACAGGGGGGCCGGTTTTGTTGCAGGGGCCGATGTGGACCCTGAACTGACCGACCGTGACGGGTCAGAATCAGTTTAGTAGTCCGACTGTTGACAAACTACTTGTACTCTGTGCCTCTCCTTGTGAAATGATTTAATTTAGGCTATTATTATCATTTGTTTATTAAAAATCTACCTGGCAGTGGCTGCACTATGATGACGCGCGCATCGGGCCTGGTGAATGTGATCATGCGCATTGGGGCGCGCTGAGTCACGCAATAAAAACGTGCGCATGACTGGTGGTGAGGCGAGGTCGAGGAGGCAGGCATCGGAGAGCCAGAGAGACAACTGAAAAAGAGAGGCACCCCGACCCCGTAATTTAATTATTTCTGCCGCCCACAGGTGAGTCTCCTGAGTGTCTGCCCAGTTGTATGCATGAAATTCTCTGATTATGGCACTGTCTGGGGGCGTCAAAAGCAAACCGTTAGGCCCCGGCCCGGTTCTGCAGGCAGTGCAGTGGATTTGTGAGCAAGCTGGAGGCGGCGCGAGGTGGTGATGGCTGGCCTGGCTCTAGGCAGGCTATGAGGTCGGAGCGTCCGGGTAATAAATCATTTGTGGCCTGAGGCCTACCATTTATTTGGGAGAAGCAGTTATGACGCACTTTTCGCCGATCTTAACTTTGGTGCATCAGCATCATCACAGTGGTGTAACCTTCACATGTATTATCCCTCATAGTCCGAGTGCACCCGCACCATTGAGTGTCATTGACGTCACAGAACACTTGTAAAGCAGCAGCAGCGCACCCGGGATTTTAATTACTAATGCTGGCGCTGCTAGTGATGTAGTGCAGTGGGTGTGAATGACGTGCTACTGGCAGCAGAAGCAGACTGGTGTACATGCAGTGTGACGTGGTGGAGATCTGTGAATCACAGATCCACCACGTCACATGCATGCACATCAGCCTGCTTCTGTGAGCTACTGTTGCCTCGATGCCTCATCCTCCTGCTTTGCCCTGAAACTCCACTAACTCATCTCCTGGCCTTCAATCAGCCAAAACGTCGTCACATAGAGGAGCTGTTCCCCCTCCCTCCCTGCACCATTTGTGTGACCCTTTTACAGTAGGACCACAGGGCAGCCAGTAGGCCTCTACAAACCCATGATCTCTGAGGGCTTTGGGGAACTGTTTGCACAGCTCGGAGGGGGGCTGAGCAAAGACGCCTCCCAGGTGAGGTCAGTCATTGGGCAAGCACGCGCGTTCAGAGTTACTTCTGAAAAGTGATAGATTACCCAACAAGTAATCAGACATGCAGCACCGATTACGGGAAGTGCCTTGTGTAAATGACTGATAACATTAGCATTGAATTTACACGAATAGGTGCAGGTTCGAGGGTCAGTAAAGAAAATCCTTTTAGCACATAAATGGCATTCCAATGAGCTGATTGGCCTGTGTGTGACAAATAGGAAGGAACTGCCCATCACAAGCAATAGAAATTAAAACAATCCCCTTAGAAACCTACAAAACATATCGCCCCATTACAATGGAGCATATCAATTAAGTGAAGGTATCCCACGTGTGGCGTATTTATGTAGCCCTAATATCACCTGGTTCATATTTTATGCACAATGTGGCATCAAAATGTGACAGACGATTTTTCAAGATTCCAAGGTCCATGCATGAGCGGCTTACCCAGCCCAGATGTTTGCTTTGCGTTATAAGATCCAGTGTAGTTTTTGAATAAAAAGGGCTTATAGGCCCAGAATGCAATGCCTGTGAAACTTGAGTCCTATGGAGGTACGAGGGCAGGGCCTGCACTAGAAAGGGAGGGAATGGAGTTTAGGGTGGAGGGGTTGTTAGTGGTGATCTCACAGCTAAGATTGCCACCTACATGCATGACATTGAACTGTTTGCAGCCCTGGGCATTTAACTACAAAGCATTGGTATTAAGCATGTTAGTCTATCTAGTTCAATTAGAGAAAATGAAGACTGCAACACCCAGAATGCATTACATTTTCACATGAAAGCCCAGTATTGGAATCTTTGTGATGTCATGGGGAGAGGTCACCATGCTAACTGCTAAAGACGTGAGCCCCCCAGAGGGTACTTTTGAACTCAAGAGATGCAGCAGGAATAATTTTGATGATGATGGCTTCCTCGCCTGTTTTGGTTTCCACACAGGACCACACTTCACCAGTTAAGACAATTGAATATGTAATGAAAAATGTGCTGTAAAATGCACCATTTTGGTCTGTCGTTTTCCAAAATTTCTTCCCCAAATCCCCCTAGTAGTGGTTGGGCTCGTTGGCTGCGCTCGCTCGCCACGCGCAGGACGGGGGCTGGCCTGGCAATATTTGCCAGGGCTGCTTTCAGTTCCCAGTCCGGCCCTGGTTGTCCTATCGCGATTGTGAAAGATGGCTTTAAATACCTGGGCATTTTTATCACGCTGAGCCCTGCACTGCGGTTTGACCGTAACTTACTGCCCCCTCTTCAGCGCCTTCGGGCGAATGTGGTCGCTTGGGGGAAACTTCCTCTCTCTCCCCTGGGTAGAGCGGCATTGTTTAAGATGATGTCACTGCCCCGCTTCCTCTACGCTTTGCAAAACACACTTGACGTCGTCCCGGCTACATACTTCCGTGAGGTTGAAAGTTTACAGAGGCAACTGGTGTGGGGGGGTAGGCCCCGGATCGCCATTGCTAAATTGTCGCTCCCGTGGTACGACGGTGGAATTGCTTTACCTGATATCCGTCGCTATTATTGGGCGTCTCAACTGGGGGCGATAAATCATTGCATGTATGGCCCTTTGCCGAATCCGGCCTTCGAGATGGACAAATGGTTGTTACCGGGGGGTGACTTCAATAGAGCCCTCTACTCGAAACTCACCCCTCGCAACGTGACGGGCCCCACCAGGACTGCCGTCCAGGTGTGGCGACATGCTTCCATGGCGCTTGGGTGGACTGGTAGATTGACTCGTGCCACCCCCCTGTACGCATCTGATAGACTTGGCTCACTTTGGCAGTTCCGGGGGTTTGATAGGTGGGACTTGATTGGTATCAGCAGGATTGATGATGTCTGGACTAAGGGGAGAATGAAGACGTTCGAGGACTTGAAAACCGAGTACGCTTTGAGCGATCGTGAATTTTTTCGCTATGCGCAGGTCCGCCACGCGGTGCTCTCGGTCTTCCCTTCGGGTGTGGAGATACCGGAGTCGTCCCCGCTTGAAGATAGGGTACTGGACGGACATGTTCCTGATAGTACGATTTCGCTTATTTATAAAAAATTAATCAACTCCAGGTCTGATCTCCTGATTCGCCTTAGAGAGGTCTGGACTGGTGATGGGCTGGAGCTGGACGATGAGGACTGGCAGGCGGCGATCTCCTCCCCTAAAGAGGTGGCCATCCAGGCGCGCCTTAGATTTGTGCAACTTAAAATCCTGCATAGAGTGTATGTCACTGGTCCCCGTTTGGTACACATGGGCTTCTCTGTGGATGGTTTGTGTCGGCGTGGATGCGGTCTCCTGGGCACCTTTTTACATATCATTTGGGAGTGCCCTGAGATAGTGCGATTCTGGTCCCGTGTGCACGAGGTGATGAGTGAGGTTACGGGGGTGCGATCGATGCCGGAAGCTAGGAGATGCCTGCTGAATGTATGGGAACCGAATGATTACTCCGTGTCGCAGCTTCGGTGGGTGACCTTGGGCAATATGATTGCCAAAAGAGACATTGCGCAACTGTGGGGCGCTCAGGGCCCGCCCGGGATTCGGAAATGGAAACAAAACATGGACTGGTGCATGTTCAGAGAAAAAACTGTATATATTTCTCGAGGTACCCCCCGAAAATGGGGGAAGATATGGACTCAATGGAACACTTACCGTGGTGATATATGTGCCCCTCCTCTTCCTGACCCAGATGTAGCACCCACGTCCCCGTAACCCGAGGGTTCCTTCACATGCTATTGTATACTGGTTGCAATTTGTCTCTTCTGCCCCCCCCCCCTTGTGTGATTCTTTCTCGATGGAACAAATGCTTATGGTATTGCCCTTCCCGCTCCGCCACCGTGTACTGCAACGTTGTATATACTGATGTCTCTTTTTCCTCTCTCCTTGCAAGTTGTTTGTGTTTGTGTTATAAAATCAATAAAAAGTTTCAACAAAAAAAAATAATAATGGACCAACTTTCTCTCTCTCCTTAGCTGTGCTTCTGCCTGGCTACTGGGGCTACCAGTTGTAAGCCTGCAGCCCACAAGGAGCTGGTTTGTCCCTCTCACACATGGAAATGGGTAAGCATTCAATTGCACACACCTGCCTGCGTCCACAGACCCTTGCACACACACTTTTGTCAACAAGCTTTTTTTGTAGTTAAGAGAATCAGGGACCCATGTTGAAATACAAAAGCAGCACACCACGTGACGGCCATCACATAGAGTCCAGCAGCAAATGGGAAACGTTTAACTAGCCGTGGTCCTATTACTGCAGCTCTACCGTGGAACATCTGCTGGATGAGTCCTCCTGGAGAATATTGAACCTACAACAAGTCTGAGGTAAATAAGATTCCACAGGAATATAATGAAACAGGGACCTACAACTCTTCCGAGCCAGATAGCAGTCGAACCTACAATCTTCTGATCCGTAGTCAGACGCGTTATCCATTGCGCCACTGGCCCTATGTAGACATACCCATCCTTTTGTCCTTAAGAGGGCTAGAAAGTGTGTGTGTGTGAAGGCACAAGGAAACCCATCTGACCTCCTGAAAGTCTTTTCTGTGAGGGTTTCCTAAGTTGTACAAAGGACTTTAGGAGAAGGAAAGACCTAAAATCTAGGCGAAATGGTTCTAGATCCAAGGAAATCTTTTAGATCAGGCTCAGTTTCTTAAATAGTCTACATTAACATAATCAGGTCCAGGTCTGTGTGGGGCTGAGCTTGTGAACTCCTTAGTAATTAGGCGGATACAACAAAAAGGGGTTTAATATTACAATACAGGTTAAAATTCAGACACCTTGTCGTAGGCTCACCTTGTCCGGGGACCCAGGCATGCTGCCTTTCCACTCTCAGAGCACTTCACCTAACCTACTGTGCAGCTGTTTCACCTTTAATATCACTGTTCCACAGGCTGCGCGATGTCACAATGCTCCTTGTCTGTAGCCCAAACCATGAGCCTTTGCAACCCTGACATAATCTACATACTTACGGTGTGTGAAGTCTTGGACCACAAATGCAGTGAAGAATAATAGATTGCTACTCTTCAGACATGTTTGCCCATTGGGTCAGATTTGAATGCTTACTGGCCATCTGAGCATCTCTGCCAGCCCACCCTATGTCTAGAGACTGTAGATTTAGAGAGTTTATAAACATTGTCAGTTCATCAATAAAGTGTGCTCGCTTCGGCAGCACATATACTAAAATTGGAATGATACAGAGAAGATTAGCATGGCCCATGCGCAAGGATGACACGCAAATTCATGAAGCGTTCGCTATTTTAAACAGTTTTTAGGAGAGAAATCTTTTTTGTTTTCAAGACTAATTAAAATGATAAAGCAGGTTCCAGTCCTGTGTCATGTAATATGTATTTTTCAATTAGTCTCTCCTCAACATTTTTAATGTATTTGCCTTGCAGTAAAAAAGGTGCGCTCTATGTCCAGCTGCATTTAGCAAGGAAGCCTGCAGGACTTCTGGGACTTTTCTTTCTCTTTTTCAGCCTCCCTGTCATTATTCTTCACCACCCCTAAATCTATACTGCTACCAGTGATGAGTTGCTTTGTGGGAAGCAGGACAAAGAGAAGGGCAGGGCCTATGCAAATGATGGCCTCAGGGATGTCTGGGAGTCCCTTTCACAGTACTGTTAAAATCTGCCTTGCAACCAGATTGGTCGGGTAAGCTGAAAAACACCATGCCAGATTGGGCACCAGGTCTCTAGGCGCTTGGAAGACATATTGGGTCTACATCCCTCAGTTTCTGAGGTCCAAGAAATGTTCACCCTCCACCCTAATAGAGAGGTCTTTGCCGATCGTGGCCAATCGTGGCTGAGAGGGGAAAAAGGTAGCAGGGCAAGATGCTCATGGTTCTGCTTTAATAATCGACCAACTTCCTCTCTCTCCTTAGCTGTGCTTCTGCCTGGCTACTGGGGCTACCAGTTGTAAGCCTGCAGCCCACAAGGAGCTGGTTTGTCCCTCTCACACATGTAAATTGGTAAGCATTCAATTGCACACACCTGCCTGCGTCCACAGACCCTTGCACACACACTTTTGTCATCAAGCTTTTTTTGTAGTTAAGAGAATCAGGGACCCATGTTGAAATACAAAAGCAGCACACCACGTGACGGCCATCACATAGAGTCCAGCAGCAAATGGGAAACGTTTAACTAGCCGTGGTCCTATTACTGCAGCTCTACCGTGGAACATCTGCTGGATGAGTCCTCCTGGAGAATATTGAACCTACAACAAGTCTGAGGTAAATAAGAATTCCACAGGAATATAATGAAACAGGGACCTACAACTCTTCCAAGCCAGATAGGAGTCGAACCTACAATCTTCTGATCCGTGGTCAGACGCGTTATCCATTGCGCCACTGGCCCTATGTATACATACCCATCCTTTTGTCCTTAAGAGGGCTAGAAAGTGTGTGTGTGTGTGAAGGCACAAGGAAACCCATCTGACCTCCTGAAAGTCTGTTCTCTGAGGGTTTCCTAAGTTGTACAAAGGACTTTAGGAGAAGGAAGGACCTAATATCTAGGCGAAATGGTCCTAGATCCAAGGAAATCTTTTAGATCAGGCTCAGTTTCTTAAATAGTCTGCATTAACATAATCAGTTCCCGGTCTGTGTGGGGCTGAGCTTGTGAACTCCTTAGTAATTAGGCAGATACAACAAAAAGGGGTTTAATATTACAATACAGGTTAAAATTCAGACACCTTGTCGTAGGGTCAACTTGTCCGGGGACCCAGGCATGCTGCCTTTCCACTCTCAGAGCACTTCACCTAACCTACTGTGCAGCTGTTTCACCTTTAATATCACTGTTCCACAGGCAGCGTGATGTCACAATGCTCCTTGTCTGTAGCCCAAACCATGAGCCTTTGCAACCCTGACATAATGTACATACTTACGGTGTGTGAAGTCTTGGACCACAAATGCAGTGAAGAATAATAGATTGCTACTCTTCAGACATTTTTGCCCATTGGTTCAGATTTGAATGCTTACTGGCCATCTGAGCATCTCTGCCAGGCCACCCTATGTCTAGAGACTGTAGATTTAGAGAGTTTATAAACATTGTCAGTTCATCAATAAAGTGTGCTAGCTTCGGCAGCACATATACTAAAATTGGAACGATACAGAGAAGATTAGCATGGCCCCTGCGCAAGGATGACATGCAAATTCGTGAAGCGTTCCATATTTTAAACAGTTTTTAGGAGAGAAATCTTTTTTGTTTTCAAGACTAATTAAAATAATAAAGCAGGTTCCAGTCCTGTGTCATGTAATATGTATTTTTCAATTAGTCTCTCCTCAACATTTTTAATGTATTTGCCTTGCAGTAAAAAAGGTGCGCTCTATGTCCAGCTGCATTTAGCAAGGAAGCCTGCAGGACTTCTGGGACTTTTCTTTCTCTTTTTCTTTGTCATTATTCTTCACCACCCCTAAATCTGTACTGCCACCAGTGATGAGTTGTTTTGTGGGAAGCAGGACAAAGAGAAGGGCAGGGCCTATGCAAATGATGGCTGGGAGTCCCTTTCAGCAGTACTGTTAAAATCTGCCTTGCAACCAGATTGGTCGGGTAAGCTGAAAAACACCATGCCAGATTGGGCACAGGTCTCTAGGCGCTTGGAAGACATATTGGGTCTACATCCCTCAGTTTCTGAGCTCCAAGAAATGTTCACCCTCCACCCTAATAGAGAGGTATTGGCCGATCGTGGCTGAGAGGGAAAGAAGGTAGCAGGGCAAGATGCTCATGGTTCTGCTTTAATAATGGACCAACTTCCTCTCTCTACTTAGCTGTGCTTCTGCCTGGCTACTGGGGCTACCAGTTGTAAGCCTGCAGCCCACAAGGAGCTGGTTTGTCCCTCTCACACTGTAAATGGGTAAGCATTCAATTGCACACACCTGCCTGCGTCCACAGACCCTTGCACACACACTTTTGTCAACAAGCTTTCTTTGTAGTTAAGAGAATCAGGGACCCATGTTGAAATACAAAAGCAGCACACCACGTGACGGCCATCACATAGAGTCCAGCAGCAAATGGGAAACGTTTAACTAGCCGTGGTCCTATTACTGCAGCTCTACCGTAGAACATCTGCTGGATGAGTCCTCCTGGAGAATATTGAACCTACAACAAGTCTGAGGTAAATAGGAATATAATGAAACAGGGACCTACAACTCTTCCGAGCCAGATAGGAGTCGAACCTACAATCTTCTGATCCGTAGTCAGACGTGTTATCCGTTGCGCCACTGGCCCTATGTAGACATACCCATCCTTTTGTCCTTAAGAGGGCTAGAAAGTGTGTGTGTGAAGGCACAAGGAAACCCATCTGACCTCCTGAAAGTCTGTTCTGTGAGGGTTTCCTAAGTTGTACAAAGGACTTTAGGAGAAGGAAGGACCTAAAATCTAGGCGAAATGGTCCTAGATCCAAGGAAATCTTTTAGATCAGGCTCAGTTTCTTAACTAGTCTGCATTAACATAATCAGTTCCCGGTCTGTGTGGGGCTGAGCTTGTGAACTCCTTAGTAATTAGGCGGATACAACAAAAAGGGGTTTAATATTACAATACAGGTTAAAATTCAGACACCTTGTCGTAGGCTCACCTTGTCCGGGGACCCAGGCATGCTGCCTTTCCACTCTCAGAGCACTTCACCTAACCTACTGTGCAGCTGTTTCACCTTTAATATCACTGTTCCACAGGCAGCGTGATGTCACAATGCTCCTTGTCTGTAGCCCAAACCATGAGCCTTTGCAACCCTGACATAATCTACATACTTACGGTGTGTGAAGTCTTGGACCACAAATGCAGTGAAGAATAATAGATTGCTACTCTTCAGACATGTTTGCCCATTGGGTCAGATTTGAATGCTTACTGGCCATCTGAACATCTCTGCCAGGCCACCCTATGTCTAGAGACTGTAGATTTAGAGAGTTTATAAACATTGTCAGTTCATCAATAAAGTGTGGTCGCTTCGGCAGCACATATACTAAAATTGGAACGATACAGAGAAGATTAGCATGGCCCATGCGCAAGGATGACATGCAAATTCGTGAAGCGTTCCATATTTTAAACAGTTTTTCGGAGAGAAATTTTTTTTGTTTTCAAGACTAATTAAAATATTAAAGCAGGTTCCAGTCCTGTGTCATGTAATATGTATTTTTCAATTAGTCTCTCCTCAACATTTTTAATGTATTTGCCTTGCAGTAAAAAAGGTGCGCTCTATGTCCAGCTGCATTTAGCAAGGAAGCCTGCAGGACTTCTGGGACTTTTCTTTCTCTTTTTCAGCCTCCCTGTCATTATTCTTCACCACCCCTAAATCTATACTGCTACCAGTGATGAGTTGCTTTGTGGAAAGCAGGACAAAGAGAAGGGCAGGGCCTATGCAAATGATGGCCTCAGGGATGTCTGGGAGTCCCTTTCAGCAGTACTGTTAAAATCTGCCTTGCAACCAGATTGGTTGGGTAAGCTGAAAAACACCATGCCAGATTGGGCACCAGGTCTCTAGGCGCTTGGAAGACATATTGGGTCTACATCCCTCAGTTTCTGAGCTCCAAGAAATGTTCACCCTCCACCCTAATAGAGAGGTCTTGGCCGATCGTGGCTGAGAGGGGAAGAAGGTAGCAGGGCAAGATGCTCATGGTTCTTCTATAATAATGGACCAACTGGGAGGAGGAGCTTCGCGCGCACCCAAGATGGTCGCGTGAGCACAGGGCTCCCGGACCCTCGCCACCTCCATCGACTATCCTGCAATTTATCCTGATTCGGACGACGGGTGTTTATTGGCACAGTTCTACTGCTCATTTATTTGTTTCAGCGAACTTTTTTGGACTTCGGGGTCCAGAGCTACAGACTCTCGCAGTTTTCTGGCCTGCTCCAGGGTGACGCCCCGCGCTATCTTGTCTCGCTTGCCGTCCAGTAAGTGAACAACAACGGACTGCCAGACTTGTGTGGGCAGGCGACAGCTTTCGGTTTCGATTCCTGTCCGGAGCTCAACCGGACTTTGTTGGCTCCGTGGACGGCCGGACGCTCCTACACCCTTGGTCTCTCCGCTCCTACTGCCGATCTGTAGCGGCTTCCAGATCTGAGACTGGCACCACCTTCGCCCTTTTGGTCCTACATTTGCCTCCGCAGTCACCATTTTTACCCGTCAACAGGCGACCCGTACGGGTCCAGGATCCAAGATGGCCACCAAGCCTGAGAGTGGGAAGCGTGGGCCTAAACCGGGCGTTCGAGGGAGTGCTCTGCAAACAAACATTATGGACCGGTACACTCTAGCTAAGGGATCGCCGGGAGCGGTCGCTAAACCCTCGACGACAATGCTGGAGGACTCGTCGATCGAAGACGAGCCCTCGCTGCGAGATCTCATGGGTGCCATCACCGGTATGAAGGCCTCATTGGGGCAACAATATGAGGCCTTGACTCTCAAACTGGATACGGTGGCGATTGATGTCAATCTGATCAGGGCGGACTTGGCGAAGACAAACGAAAAGGTCAAATCCCTGGATCTTAAAACCTCTAGCCTGGTCACCGATGTCTCTGACTTACAGGCTGAAGTCGGGAATCTGAGGAAAGCCAATGATTACTACTCTGGACGCCTAGAGGACTATGAAAGCCGTGCCAGGCGCAATAACATCCGCCTGATTGGGGTCCCGGAATCATCGACCGCTGCCTCGACGGACCTATTGGTGGAAGACCTGGTGCTGAATCACTTGGCGCCCAAGGGTCTCAGCAAGTTCTTCGCTGTAGAACGTGCACATAGGATCCCCGGCGGCACACCTAAATCGGGTGCGAACCCCCGACCCATCATTGCGAGGATCTTTCATTTCCGGGACAGAGACGCTATCCTGCAGGCTTCGCGGCAGTCTGGTCCCATTGCCTTTGAGAACTCTACTGTCAGCTTCTATCCGGACTTTACACAACAGGTTCAGAAACAGAGGCTGGGGTTCCAAGGGGTCAAGAAGAGACTCCGGGAAAGGTCTATGAAGTATGCCATGCTCTTTCCGGCCCGTCTGCGGGTGGTACATAGGGATCGTACTTTTTTCTTCGACCATCCTGGGGTCGTGAGTGACTGGCTTGACACGCTGCCTACGGATCCTGAACCTTTTGAGGACTCTGGCAAGTCGGATCGGGCGGAAGGTGGCCCGACAGAGCAGGAGTAGCTGTTGACTTTGACCCCGTACCCTTCCTGTGGCTTTGAACTGTGCTATGTTTTGTTCTTAATGTTTGCAAGTAATAGTCTTTTTGGGGGTGGGTGGGGGGTGAACGGGTCCTTTCTCCTCCTGGGTTTTCTTTTCGTAGACTAGTTGGGTGGTTGGGCGACAGGCACACTGCAAGTTTATGGGGCTCTTTGGTCTTCAGCAGGGGTGTGGGGTGGGGGGTATAGTTGTTTTGACATTGTTGGGGGAACTGGGTTGTTTGTTTGAATTTTCTTGTTACTTGCAAGGCGAAGGAAGGGCGCACTCCTGTTTTTTGCGGTCGCTTTGGGTGTGGGGCGGGGGAGGGGCTGAACACGGGGATGGGGGGTAGGGGACTTCGGTTATTGTGTTGGAACGTGAACGGGTTGGGGGATGGCATTAAGAGGAGGGTGGTGTTGCAATTGCTGAGACGTTTGACTCCAGATGTCGTTTTACTGCAGGAGACTCATTTGCTCGGCAACAAGTGCTACGCTTTGAATAGGCGTGGTTATCGCCTTGTGGCGCACTCGGGTTTCACTTCGGGCTCTAGGGGGGTGGGCATTCTGGTTCGGACCTCCCTCCCCTTGGCCATAGATGATGTCATTCTGGATGATATGGGACGATACGCCGCCATTGTGGGGCGCTGGGAGGGGAAGGTTCTTATTTTGATTTCTGTGTACGTGCCCCCGGGCCTCCAGGCCACCACATTTGCTGATCTCAGTGGACTTATCCTGGGTCTCCCCGAGGGTCTGCTTTTGGTTGGGGGTGACTTTAATGCAGTGGTCTCGGGGATGCGTGATCGTCACCCTCCCAGGGAACTGCCGAAGGCCCAGACTTGGTTGAGTGACTTCCTGGAGACGCTGGGGCTCACTGATTGCTGGCGGTTGCTTCACCCAGGACAGTTGCAATATACCTATCATTCTGGTGCTCATGGTAGTCTCTCGAGGTTGGACCACGTATTACTGCCCTCGGCCCATGCATCCCTCATACGGGAAGTTAAACATCTGGCACGGGGCATCTCGGACCATTCTCCTCTTTGGCTGGTGGTTGATGCACGGCAGGGTTCGGCGGGCCGAGTGGCTCCGATCAACCCCTGGTATTTGAAGGACCCCAGGGTCAGGGGTGAGCTGGTTAAAGCACACGATTGTTATTTTGAGGAAAATGTGGGCTCTGTTTCCTCCCCTAGTTTACTTTGGGAAGCTTACAAGACGGTCATTCGTGGCCAGGCCCTCTCACTGATTGGTAGCGTGAAGTTGGCCAACCGTGCTGAGATGGTTCGACTTGAGGGGGAGGTCACGGCCCTGGAGGAGCGCTTGGAATCTGGGGTTACCGCTGAGGGGTTGCATCTACTGGAGTTGAAGCAACATGAATACAGAGCTCTGGTCACTGAAGCTGCTAAGGAAATGGGGAGGGAACAGCAGGGACGCTTGTATGATGTGGGTGATAAGGCTGGGAAACTGCTTGCTTGGTTGGATAAGAGGGAGAATGCAAGTCGTGTCGTCCCTATGATTGTTGCGGAGAATGGAGAGTGTTGTACAGACCCTGTTGATATTGTTGCATGTTTTGCCGATTATTTCCGCTAGGTGTACTCTCAGGTGTCTGATCGTTCAGAGCAGGACTCCTGCCTGCTATTGCGTGATATTGCACTTCCCTGATTGTCTGACATTGATAGAGATGCTCTGGATGCCCCGCCTACTGTGGACGAGATTGCCGCTGCTGTCCGTTCGGTCCGATCCGGCAAGGCCTCGGGCCCTAATGGGCTCCCCATTGAGCTATATAAACTGCGCCCGGATTCGCTAGCTCCTCATCTGCGCTCTATGTTTCTTGAGTCTTTGGAGGTGGGTTTTCTCCCGCCAGACCAGAGACTGGCCACTATTGTTGTCATTCACAAGGATGGTAAACCTCGGGATAGCTGTGCCTCTTTTCGGCCCATTTCGTTGATTAACGCGGAACCTAAAATCTTGGCCAGGTTGCTGGCGACACGTTTGGCGACCGTTATTGGGGAACTTATACCGCATCGTAATACGGCGCTTAACCTCCGAAGGTTGCATGGCGTCCTGGCACGGGCCGAGACGCTGCGTGAGCCCGCCATCTTGGCGTCCTTAGACGCTATGATGGCGTTTGACACAATAGTATGGCCGTATTTGTGGGCGGTTCTTGCTAAGTTTGGTTCGGTTCAGAGTTCGTTCGGTGGGTCAAATTGCTTTACGCCGGTCCCATGGCTCAGGTAGTGGTCAATGGTCGGGTCTCTGCGCCCTTTGCTCTGAGCAGAGGGACGCGACAGGGCTGTCCCTTGTCCCCCTTGTTGTTTGCTCTCGCCTTGGAACCGCTGGCGGCCTGGTTGAGGTGGGAACCATCCCTGAAGGGCATTAGGTGGAACTCGGGGTTTGAAGACCGTGTATCCCTCTACGCTGATGATATTCTGCTCTATCTTACATCACCCCGTAAATCCCTCATTGTACTGTTTGATGTCTTAGCGTCCTTCCGCAAAAACTCGGGTCTTGTCATCAACTGGTTGAAGTCCTGTATATACGTCCTGTCGGGTGCCGCCCCCCTTCTGCCAAGTGGTTGCCCTCAGGCCCGGACTGGCAATTCCGGGCACCGGGCAATCCCCCGGTCGGCTGGATGGGGCGGGGGCCGGTTTTATGACAGGGGGGCCGGTTTTGTTGCAGGGGCCGATGTGGACCCTGAACTGACCGACCGTGACGGGTCAGAATCAGTTTAGTAGTCCGACTGTTGACAAACTACTTGTACTCTGTGCCTCTCCTTGTGAAATGATTTAATTTAGGCTATTATTATCATTTGTTTATTAAAAATCTACCTGGCAGTGGCTGCACTATGATGACGCGCGCATCGGGCCTGGTGAATGTGATCATGCGCATTGGGGCGCGCTGAGTCACGCAATAAAAACGTGCGCATGACTGGTGGTGAGGCGAGGTCGAGGAGGCAGGCATCGGAGAGCCAGAGAGACAACTGAAAAAGAGAGGCACCCCGACCCCGTAATTTAATTATTTCTGCCGCCCACAGGTGAGTCTCCTGAGTGTCTGCCCAGTTGTATGCATGAAATTCTCTGATTATGGCACTGTCTGGGGGCGTCAAAAGCAAACCGTTAGGCCCCGGCCCGGTTCTGCAGGCAGTGCAGTGGATTTGTGAGCAAGCTGGAGGCGGCGCGAGGTGGTGATGGCTGGCCTGGCTCTAGGCAGGCTATGAGGTCGGAGCGTCCGGGTAATAAATCATTTGTGGCCTGAGGCCTACCATTTATTTGGGAGAAGCAGTTATGACGCACTTTTCGCCGATCTTAACTTTGGTGCATCAGCATCATCACAGTGGTGTAACCTTCACATGTATTATCCCTCATAGTCCGAGTGCACCCGCACCATTGAGTGTCATTGACGTCACAGAACACTTGTAAAGCAGCAGCAGCGCACCCAGGATTTTAATTACTAATGCTGGCGCTGCTAGTGATGTAGTGCAGTGGGTGTGAATGACGTGCTACTGGCAGCAGAAGCAGACTGGTGTACATGCAGTGTGACGTGGTGGAGATCTGTGAATCACAGATCCACCACGTCACATGCATGCACATCAGCCTGCTTCTGTGAGCTACTGTTGCCTCGATGCCTCATCCTCCTGCTTTGCCCTGAAACTCCACTAACTCATCTCCTGGCCTTCAATCAGCCAAAACGTCGTCACATAGAGGAGCTGTTCCCCCTCCCTCCCTGCGCCATTTGTGTGACCCTTTTACAGTAGGACCACAGGGCAGCCAGTAGGCCTCTACAAACCCATGATCTCTGAGGGCTTTGGGGAACTGTTTGCACAGCTCGGAGGGGGGCTGAGCAAAGACGCCTCCCAGGTGAGGTCAGTCATTGGGCAAGCACGCGCGTTCAGAGTTACTTCTGAAAAGTGATAGATTACCCAACAAGTAATCAGACGTGCAGCACCGATTACGGGAAGTGCCTTGTGTAAATGACTGATAACATTAGCATTGAATTTACACGAATAGGTGCAGGTTCGAGGGTCAGTAAAGAAAATCCTTTTAGCACATAAATGGCATTCCAATGAGCTGATTGGCCTGTGTGTGACAAATAGGAAGGAACTGCCCATCACAAGCAATAGAAATTAAAACAATCCCCTTAGAAACCTACAAAACATATCGCCCCATTACAATGGAGCATATCAATTAAGTGAAGGTATCCCACGTGTGGCGTATTTATGTAGCCCTAATATCACCTGGTTCATATTTTATGCACAATGTGGCATCAAAATGTGACAGACGATTTTTCAAGATTCCAAGGTCCATGCATGAGCGGCTTACCCAGCCCAGATGTTTGCTTTGCGTTATAAGATCCAGTGTAGTTTTTGAATAAAAAGGGCTTATAGGCCCAGAATGCAATGCCTGTGAAACTTGAGTCCTATGGAGGTACGAGGGCAGGGCCTGCACTAGAAAGGGAGGGAATGGAGTTTAGGGTGGAGGGGTTGTTAGTGGTGATCTCACAGCTAAGATTGCCACCTACATGCATGACATTGAACTGTTTGCAGCCCTGGGCATTTAACTACAAAGCATTGGTATTAAGCATGTTAGTCTATCTAGTTCAATTAGAGAAAATGAAGACTGCAACACCCAGAATGCATTACATTTTCACATGAAAGCCCAGTATTGGAATCTTTGTGATGTCATGGGGAGAGGTCACCATGCTAACTGCTAAAGACGTGAGCCCCCCAGAGGGTACTTTTGAACTCAAGAGATGCAGCAGGAATAATTTTGATGATGATGGCTTCCTCGCCTGTTTTGGTTTCCACACAGGACCACACTTCACCAGTTAAGACAATTGAATATGTAATGAAAAATGTGCTGTAAAATGCACCATTTTGGTCTGTCGTTTTCCAAAATTTCTTCCCCAAATCCCCCTAGTAGTGGTTGGGCTCGTTGGCTGCGCTCGCTCGCCACGCGCAGGACGGGGGCTGGCCTGGCAATATTTGCCAGGGCTGCTTTCAGTTCCCAGTCCGGCCCTGGTTGTCCTATCGCGATTGTGAAAGATGGCTTTAAATACCTGGGCATTTTTATCACGCTGAGCCCTGCACTGCGGTTTGACCGTAACTTACTGCCCCCTCTTCAGCGCCTTCGGGCGAATGTGGTCGCTTGGGGGAAACTTCCTCTCTCTCCCCTGGGTAGAGCGGCATTGTTTAAGATGATGTCACTGCCCCGCTTCCTCTACGCTTTGCAAAACACACTTGACGTCGTCCCGGCTACATACTTCCGTGAGGTTGAAAGTTTACAGAGGCAACTGGTGTGGGGGGGTAGGCCCCGGATCGCCATTGCTAAATTGTCGCTCCCGTGGTACGACGGTGGAATTGCTTTACCTGATATCCGTCGCTATTATTGGGCGTCTCAACTGGGGGCGATAAATCATTGCATGTATGGCCCTTTGCCGAATCCGGCCTTCGAGATGGACAAATGGTTGTTACCGGGGGGCGACTTCAATAGAGCCCTCTACTCGAAACTCACCCCTCGCAACGTGACGGGCCCCACCAGGACTGCCGTCCAGGTGTGGCGACATGCTTCCATGGCGCTTGGGTGGACTGGTAGATTGACTCGTGCCACCCCCCTGTACGCATCTGATAGACTTGGCTCACTTTGGCAGTTCCGGGGGTTTGATAGGTGGGACTTGATTGGTATCAGCAGGATTGATGATGTCTGGACTAAGGGGAGAATGAAGACGTTCGAGGACTTGAAAACCGAGTACGCTTTGAGCGATCGTGAATTTTTTCGCTATGCGCAGGTCCGCCACGCGGTGCTCTCGGTCTTCCCTTCGGGTGTGGAGATACCGGAGTCGTCCCCGCTTGAAGATAGGGTACTGGACGGACATGTTCCTGATAGTACGATTTCGCTTATTTATAAAAAATTAATCAACTCCAGGTCTGATCTCCTGATTCGCCTTAGAGAGGTCTGGACTGGTGATGGGCTGGAGCTGGACGATGAGGACTGGCAGGCGGCGATCTCCTCCCCTAAAGAGGTGGCCATCCAGGCGCGCCTTAGATTTGTGCAACTTAAAATCCTGCATAGAGTGTATGTCACTGGTCCCCGTTTGGTACACATGGGCTTCTCTGTGGATGGTTTGTGTCGGCGTGGATGCGGTCTCCTGGGCACCTTTTTACATATCATTTGGGAGTGCCCTGAGATAGTGCGATTCTGGTCCCGTGTGCACGAGGTGATGAGTGAGGTTACGGGGGTGCGATCGATGCCGGAAGCTAGGAGATGCCTGCTGAATGTATTGGAACCGAATGATTACTCCGTGTCGCAGCTTCGGTGGGTGACCTTGGGCAATATGATTGCCAAAAGAGACATTGCGCAACTGTGGGGCGCTCAGGGCCCGCCCGGGATTCGGAAATGGAAACAAAACATGGACTGGTGCATGTTCAGAGAAAAAACTGTATATATTTCTCGAGGTACCCCCCGAAAATGGGGGAAGATATGGACTCAATGGAACACTTACCGTGGTGATATATGTGCCCCTCCTCTTCCTGACCCAGATGTAGCACCCACGTCCCCGTAACCCGAGGGTTCCTTCACATGCTATTGTATACTGGTTGCAATTTGTCTCTTCTGCCCCCCCCCCTTGTGTGATTCTTTCTCGATGGAACAAATGCTTATGGTATTGCCCTTCCCGCTCCGCCACCGTGTACTGCAACGTTGTATATACTGATGTCTCTTTTTCCTCTCTCCTTGCAAGTTGTTTGTGTTTGTGTTATAAAATCAATAAAAAGTTTCAACAAAAAAAAATAATAATGGACCAACTTTCTCTCTCTCCTTAGCTGTGCTTCTGCCTGGCTACTGGGGCTACCAGTTGTAAGCCTGCAGCCCACAAGGAGCTGGTTTGTCCCTCTCACACATGGAAATGGGTAAGCATTCAATTGCACACACCTGCCTGCGTCCACAGACCCTTGCACACACACTTTTGTCAACAAGCTTTTTTTGTAGTTAAGTGAATCAGGGACCCATGTTGAAATACAAAAGCAGCACACCACGTGACGGCCATCACATAGAGTCCAGCAGCAAATGGGAAACGTTTAACTAGCCGTGGTCCTATTACTGCAGCTCTACCGTGGAACATCTGCTGGATGAGTCCTCCTGGAGAATATTGAACCTACAACAAGTCTGAGGTAAATAAGATTCCACAGGAATATAATGAAACAGGGACCTACAACTCTTCCGAGCCAGATAGCAGTCGAACCTACAATCTTCTGATCCGTAGTCAGACGCGTTATCCATTGCGCCACTGGCCCTATGTAGACATACCCATCCTTTTGTCCTTAAGAGGGCTAGAAAGTGTGTGTGTGTGAAGGCACAAGGAAACCCATCTGACCTCCTGAAAGTCTTTTCTGTGAGGGTTTCCTAAGTTGTACAAAGGACTTTAGGAGAAGGAAAGACCTAAAATCTAGGCGAAATGGTTCTAGATCCAAGGAAATCTTTTAGATCAGGCTCAGTTTCTTAAATAGTCTACATTAACATAATCAGGTCCAGGTCTGTGTGGGGCTGAGCTTGTGAACTCCTTAGTAATTAGGCGGATACAACAAAAAGGGGTTTAATATTACAATACAGGTGAAAATTCAGACACCTTGTCGTAGGCTCACCTTGTCCTGGGACCCAAGCATGCTGCCTTTCCACTCTCAGAGCACTTCACCTAACCTACTGTGCAGCTGTTTCACCTTTAATATCACTGTTCCACAGGCAGCGTGATGTCACAATGCTCCTTGTCTGTAGCCCAAACCATGAGCCTTTGCAACCCTGACATAATCTACATACTTACGGTGTGTGAAGTCTTGGACCACAAATACAGTGAAGAATAATAGATTGCTACTCTTCAGACATGTTTGCCCATTGGGTCAGATTTGAATGCTTACTGGCCATCTGAGCATCTCTGCCAGGCCACCCTATGTCTAGAGACTGTAGATTTAGAGAGTTTATAAACATTGTCAGTTCATCAATAAAGTGTGGTCGCTTCGGCAGCACATATACTAAAATTGGAACGATACAGAGAAGATTAGCATGGCCCATGCGCAAGGATGACATGCAAATTCGTGAAGCGTTCCATATTTTAAACAGTTTTTAGGCGAGAAATCTTTTTTGTTTTCAAGACTAATTAAAATATTAAAGCAGGTTCCAGTCCTGTGTCATGTAATATGTATTTTTCAATTAGTCTCTCCTCAACATTTTTAATGTATTTGCCTTGCAGTAAAAAAGGTGCGCTCTATGTCCAGCTGCATTTAGCAAGGAAGCCTGCAGGACTTCTGGGACTTTTCTTTCTCTTTTTCAGCCTCCCTGTCATTATTCTTCACCACCCCTAAATCTATACTGCTACCAGTGATGAGTTGCTTTGTGGGAAGCAGGACAAAGAGAAGGGCAGGGCCTATGCAAATGATGGCCTCAGGGATGTCTGGGAGTCCCTTTCAGCAGTACTGTTAAAATCTGCCTTGCAACCAGATTGGTCGGGTAAGCTGAAAAACACCATGCCAGATTGGGCACCAGGTCTCTAGGCGCTTGGAAGACATATTGGGTCTACATCCCTCAGTTTCTGAGCTCCAAGAAATGTTCACCCTCCACCCTAATAGAGAGGTCTTGGCCGATCGTGGCCGAGAGGGGCTGAGAGGGGAAAAAGGTAGCAGGGCAAGATGCTCATGGTTCTGCTTTAATAATGGACCAACTTCCTCTCTCTCCTTAGCTGTGCTTCTGCCTGGCTACTGGGGCTTTCAGTTGTAAGCCTGCAGCCCACAAGGAGCTGGTTTGTCCCTCTCACACATGTAAATGGGTAAGCATTCAATTGCACACACCTCCCTGCGTCCACAGACCCTTGCACACACACTTTTGTCAACAAGCTTTTTTTGTAGTTAAGAGAATCAGGGACCCATGTTAAAATACAAAAGCAGCACACCACGTGACGGCCATCACATAGAGTCCAGCAGCAAATGGGAAACGTTTAACTAGCCGTGGTCCTATTACTGCAGCTCTACCGTAGAACATCTGCTGGATGAGTCCTCCTGGAGAATATTGAACATACAACAAGTCTGAGGTAAATAGGAATTAAACAGGAATATAATGAAACAGGGACCTACAACTCTTCCGAGCCAGATAGGAGTCGAACCTACAATCTTCTGATCCGTAGTCAGACGCGTTATCCTTTGCGCCACTGGCCCTATGTAGACATACCCATCCTTTTGTCCTTAAGAGGGCTAGAAAGTGTGTGTGTGTGTGTGTGAAGGCACAAGGAAACCCATCTGACCTCCTGAAAGTCTGTTCTGTGAGGGTTTCCTAAGTTGTACAAAGGACTTTAGGAGAAGGAAGGACCTAAAATCTAGGCGAAATGGTCCTAGATCCAAGGAAATCTTTTAGATCAGGCTCAGTTTCTTAAATAGTCTGCATTAACATAATCAGTTCCCGGTCTGTGTGGGGCTGAGCTTGTGAACTCCTTAGTAATTAGGCGGATACAACAAAAAGGGGTTTAATATTACAATACAGGTTAAAATTCAGACACCTTGTCGTAGGCTCACCTTGTCCGGGGACCCAGGCATGCTGCCTTTCCACTCTCAGAGCACTTCACCTAACCTACTGTGCAGCTGTTTCACCTTTAATATCACTGTTCCACAGGCTGCGCGATGTCACAATGCTCCTTGTCTGTAGCCCAAACCATGAGCCTTTGCAACCCTGACATAATCTACATACTTACGGTGTGTGAAGTCTTGGACCACAAATGCAGTGAAGAATAATAGATTGCTACTCTTCAGACATGTTTGCCCATTGGGTCAGATTTGAATGCTTACTGGCCATCTGAGCATCTCTGCCAGCCCACCCTATGTCTAGAGACTGTAGATTTAGAGAGTTTATAAACATTGTCAGTTCATCAATAAAGTGTGCTCGCTTCGGCAGCACATATACTAAAATTGGAATGATACAGAGAAGATTAGCATGGCCCATGCGCAAGGATGACACGCAAATTCATGAAGCGTTCGCTATTTTAAACAGTTTTTAGGAGAGAAATCTTTTTTGTTTTCAAGACTAATTAAAATAATAAAGCAGGTTCCAGTCCTGTGTCATGTAATATGTATTTTTCAATTAGTCTCTCCTCAACATTTTTAATGTATTTGCCTTGCAGTAAAAAAGGTGCGCTCTATGTCCAGCTGCATTTAGCAAGGAAGCCTGCAGGACTTCTGGGACTTTTCTTTCTCTTTTTCAGCCTCCCTGTCATTATTCTTCACCACCCCTAAATCTATACTGCTACCAGTGATGAGTTGCTTTGTGGGAAGCAGGACAAAGAGAAGGGCAGGGCCTATGCAAATGATGGCCTCAGGGATGTCTGGGAGTCCCTTTCACAGTACTGTTAAAATCTGCCTTGCAACCAGATTGGTCGGGTAAGCTGAAAAACACCATGCCAGATTGGGCACCAGGTCTCTAGGCGCTTGGAAGACATATTGGGTCTACATCCCTCAGTTTCTGAGGTCCAAGAAATGTTCACCCTCCACCCTAATAGAGAGGTCTTTGCCGATCGTGGCCAATCGTGGCTGAGAGGGGAAAAAGGTAGCAGGGCAAGATGCTCATGGTTCTGCTTTAATAATCGACCAACTTCCTCTCTCTCCTTAGCTGTGCTTCTGCCTGGCTACTGGGGCTACCAGTTGTAAGCCTGCAGCCCACAAGGAGCTGGTTTGTCCCTCTCACACATGTAAATTGGTAAGCATTCAATTGCACACACCTGCCTGCGTCCACAGACCCTTGCACACACACTTTTGTCATCAAGCTTTTTTTGTAGTTAAGAGAATCAGGGACCCATGTTGAAATACAAAAGCAGCACACCACGTGACGGCCATCACATAGAGTCCAGCAGCAAATGGGAAACGTTTAACTAGCCGTGGTCCTATTACTGCAGCTCTACCGTGGAACATCTGCTGGATGAGTCCTCCTGGAGAATATTGAACCTACAACAAGTCTGAGGTAAATAAGAATTCCACAGGAATATAATGAAACAGGGACCTACAACTCTTCCAAGCCAGATAGGAGTCGAACCTACAATCTTCTGATCCGTGGTCTGACACGTTATCCATTGCGCCACTGGCCCTATGTATACATACCCATCCTTTTGTCCTTAAGAGGGCTAGAAAGTGTGTGTGTGTGTGAAGGCACAAGGAAACCCATCTGACCTCCTGAAAGTCTGTTCTGTGAGGGTTTCCTAAGTTGTACAAAGGACTTTAGGAGAAGGAAGGACCTAATATCTAGGCGAAATGGTCCTAGATCCAAGGAAATCTTTTAGATCAGGCTCAGTTTCTTAAATAGTCTGCATTAACATAATCAGTTCCCGGTCTGTGTGGGGCTGAGCTTGTGAACTCCTTAGTAATTAGGCAGATACAACAAAAAGGGGTTTAATATTACAATACAGGTTAAAATTCAGACACCTTGTCGTAGGGTCAACTTGTCCGGGGACCCAGGCATGCTGCCTTTCCACTCTCAGAGCACTTCACCTAACCTACTGTGCAGCTGTTTCACCTTTAATATCACTGTTCCACAGGCAGCGTGATGTCACAATGCTCCTTGTCTGTAGCCCAAACCATGAGCCTTTGCAACCCTGACATAATGTACATACTTACGGTGTGTGAAGTCTTGGACCACAAATGCAGTGAAGAATAATAGATTGCTACTCTTCAGACATTTTTGCCCATTGGTTCAGATTTGAATGCTTACTGGCCATCTGAGCATCTCTGCCAGGCCACCCTATGTCTAGAGACTGTAGATTTAGAGAGTTTATAAACATTGTCAGTTCATCAATAAAGTGTGCTAGCTTCGGCAGCACATATACTAAAATTGGAACGATACAGAGAAGATTAGCATGGCCCCTGCGCAAGGATGACATGCAAATTCGTGAAGCGTTCCATATTTTAAACAGTTTTTAGGAGAGAAATCTTTTTTGTTTTCAAGACTAATTAAAATAATAAAGCAGGTTCCAGTCCTGTGTCATGTAATATGTATTTTTCAATTAGTCTCTCCTCAACATTTTTCATGTATTTGCCTTGCAGTAAAAAAGGTGCGCTCTATGTCCAGCTGCATTTAGCAAGGAAGCCTGCAGGACTTCTGGGACTTTTCTTTCTCTTTTTCTTTGTCATTATTCTTCACCACCCCTAAATCTGTACTGCCACCAGTGATGAGTTGTTTTGTGGGAAGCAGGACAAAGAGAAGGGCAGGGCCTATGCAAATGATGGCTGGGAGTCCCTTTCAGCAGTACTGTTAAAATCTGCCTTGCAACCAGATTGGTCGGGTAAGCTGAAAAACACCATGCCAGATTGGGCACAGGTCTCTAGGCGCTTGGAAGACATATTGGGTCTACATCCCTCAGTTTCTGAGCTCCAAGAAATGTTCACCCTCCACCCTAATAGAGAGGTATTGGCCGATCGTGGCTGAGAGGGAAAGAAGGTAGCAGGGCAAGATGCTCATGGTTCTGCTTTAATAATGGACCAACTTCCTCTCTCTACTTAGCTGTGCTTCTGCCTGGCTACTGGGGCTACCAGTTGTAAGCCTGCAGCCCACAAGGAGCTGGTTTGTCCCTCTCACACTGTAAATGGGTAAGCATTCAATTGCACACACCTGCCTGCGTCCACAGACCCTTGCACACACACTTTTGTCAACAAGCTTTCTTTGTAGTTAAGAGAATCAGGGACCCATGTTGAAATACAAAAGCAGCACACCACGTGACGGCCATCACATAGAGTCCAGCAGCAAATGGGAAACGTTTAACTAGCCGTGGTCCTATTACTGCAGCTCTACCGTAGAACATCTGCTGGATGAGTCCTCCTGGAGAATATTGAACCTACAACAAGTCTGAGGTAAATAGGAATATAATGAAACAGGGACCTACAACTCTTCCGAGCCAGATAGGAGTCGAACCTACAATCTTCTGATCCGTAGTCAGACGTGTTATCCGTTGCGCCACTGGCCCTATGTAGACATACCCATCCTTTTGTCCTTAAGAGGGCTAGAAAGTGTGTGTGTGAAGGCACAAGGAAACCCATCTGACCTCCTGAAAGTCTGTTCTGTGAGGGTTTCCTAAGTTGTACAAAGGACTTTAGGAGAAGGAAGGACCTAAAATCTAGGCGAAATGGTCCTAGATCCAAGGAAATCTTTTAGATCAGGCTCAGTTTCTTAACTAGTCTGCATTAACATAATCAGTTCCCGGTCTGTGTGGGGCTGAGCTTGTGAACTCCTTAGTAATTAGGCGGATACAACAAAAAGGGGTTTAATATTACAATACAGGTTAAAATTCAGACACCTTGTCGTAGGCTCACCTTGTCCGGGGACCCAGGCATGCTGCCTTTCCACTCTCAGAGCACTTCACCTAACCTACTGTGCAGCTGTTTCACCTTTAATATCACTGTTCCACAGGCAGCGTGATGTCACAATGCTCCTTGTCTGTAGCCCAAACCATGAGCCTTTGCAACCCTGACATAATCTACATACTTACGGTGTGTGAAGTCTTGGACCACAAATGCAGTGAAGAATAATAGATTGCTACTCTTCAGACATGTTTGACCATTGGGTCAGATTTGAATGCTTACTGGCCATCTGAGCATCTCTGCCAGGCCACCCTATGTCTAGAGACTGTAGATTTAGAGAGTTTATAAACATTGTCAGTTCATCAATAAAGTGTGGTCGCTTCGGCAGCACATATACTAAAATTGGAACGATACAGAGAAGATTAGCATGGCCCATGCGCAAGGATGACATGCAAATTCGTGAAGCGTTCCATATTTTAAACAGTTTTTCGGAGAGAAATCTTTTATGTTTTCAAGACTAATTAAAATATTAAAGCAGGTTCCAGTCCTGTGTCATGTAATATGTATTTTTCAATTAGTCTCTCCTCAACATTTTTAATGTATTTGCCTTGCAGTAAAAAAGGTGCGCTCTATGTCCAGCTGCATTTAGCAAGGAAGCCTGCAGGACTTCTGGGACTTTTCTTTCTCTTTTTCAGCCTCCCTGTCATTATTCTTCACCACCCCTAAATCTATACTGCTACCAGTGATGAGTTGCTTTGTGGAAAGCAGGACAAAGAGAAGGGCAGGGCCTATGCAAATGATGGCCTCAGGGATGTCTGGGAGTCCCTTTCAGCAGTACTGTTAAAATCTGCCTTGCAACCAGATTGGTTGGGTAAGCTGAAAAACACCATGCCAGATTGGGCACCAGGTCTCTAGGCGCTTGGAAGACATATTGGGTCTACATCCCTCAGTTTCTGAGCTCCAAGAAATGTTCACCCTCCACCCTAATAGAGAGGTCTTGGCCGATCGTGGCTGAGAGGGAAAAAGGTAGCAGGGCAAGATGCTCATGGTTCTGCTTTAATAATGGACCAACTTCCTCTCTCTCCTCAGCTGTGCTTCTGCCTGGCTACTGGGGCTACCAGTTGTAAGCCTGCAGCCCACAAGGAGCTGGTTTGTCCCTCTCACACATGTAAATTGGTAAGCATTCAATTGCACACACCTGCCTGCGTCCACAGACCCTTGCACACACACTTTTGTCATCAAGCTTTTTTTTGTAGTTAAGAGAATCAGGGACCCATGTTGAAATACAAAAGCAGCACACCACGTGACGGCCATCACATAGAGTCCAGCAGCAAATGGGAAACGTTTAACTAGCCGTGGTCCTATTACTGCAGCTCTACCGTGGAACATCTGCTGGATGAGTCCTCCTGGAGAATATTGAACCTACAACAAGTCTGAGGTAAATAAGAATTCCACAGGAATATAATGAAACAGGGACCTACAACTCTTCCGAGCCAGATAGGAGTCGAACCTACAATCTTCTGATCCGTGGTCAGATGCGTTATCCATTGCGCCACTGGCCCAATGTAGACATACCCATCCTTTTGTCCTTAAGAGGGCTAGAAAGTGTGTGTGTGTGTGAAGGCACAAGGAAACCCATCTGACCTCCTGAAAGTCTGTTCTGTGAGGGTTTCCTAAGTTGTACAAAGGACTTTAGGAGAAGGAAGGACCTAAAATCTAGGCAAAATGGTCCTAGATCCAAGGAAATCTTTTAGATCAGGCTCAGTTTCTTAAATAGTCTGCATTAACATAATCAGTTCCCGGTCTGTGTGGGGCTGAGCTTGTGAACTCCTTAGTAATTAGGCGGATACAACAAAAAGGGGTTTAATATTACAATACAGGTTAAAATTCAGACACCTTGTCGTAGGCTCAACTTGTCCGGGGACCCAGGCATGCTGCCTTTCCACTCTCAGAGCACTTCACCTAACCTACTGTGCAGCTGTTTCACCTTTAATATCACTGTTCCACAGGCAGCGTGATGTCACAATGCTCCTTGTCTGTAGCCCAAACCATGAGCCTTTGCAACCCTGACATAATGTACATACTTACGGTGTGTGAAGTCTTGGACCACAAATGCAGTTAAGAATAATAGATTGCTACTCTTCAGACATTTTTGCCCATTGGTTCAGATTTGAATGCTTACTGGCCATCTGAGCATCTCTGCCAGGCCACCCTATGTCTAGAGACTGTAGATTTAGAGAGTTTATAATCATTGTTAGTTCATCAATAAAGTGTGCTAGCTTCGGCAGCACATATACTAAAATTGGAACGATACAGAGAAGATTAGCATGGCCCCTGCGCAAGGATGACATGCAAATTCGTGAAGCGTTCCATATTTTAAACAGTTTTTAGGAGAGAAATCTTTTTTGTTTTCAAGACTAATTAAAATAATAAAGCAGGTTCCAGTCCTGTGTCATGTAATATGTATTTTTCAATTAGTCTCTCCTCAACATTTTTAATGTATTTGCCTTGCAGTAAAAAAGGTGCGCTCTATGTCCAGCTGCATTTAGCAAGGAAGCCTGCAGGACTTCTGGGACTTTTCTTTCTCTTTTTCAGCCTCCCTGTCATTATTCTTCACCACCCCTAAATCTGTACTGCCACCAGTGATGAGTTGTTTTGTGGGAAGCAGGACAAAGAGAAGGGCAGGGCCTATGCAAATGATGGCCTCAGGGATGTCTGGGAGTCCCTTTCAGCAGTACTGTTAAAATCTGCCTTGCAACCAGATTGGTCGGGTAAGCTGAAAAACACCATGCCAGATTGGGCACAGGTCTCTAGGCGCTTGGAAGACATATTGGGTCTACATCCCTCAGTTTCTGAGCTCCAAGAAATGTTCACCCTCCACCCTAATAGAGAGGTATTGGCCGATCGTGGCTGAGAGGGAAAGAAGGTAGCAGGGCAAGATGCTCATGGTTCTGCTTTAATAATGGACCAACTACCTCTCTCTACTTAGCTGTGCTTCTGCCTGGCTACTGGGGCTACCAGTTGTAAGCCTGCAGCCCACAAGGAGCTGGTTTGTCCCTCTCACACATGTAAATGGGTAAGCATTTAATTGCACACACCTGCCTGCGTCAACAGACCCTTGCACACACACTTTTGTCAACAAGCTTTCTTTGTAGTTAAGAGAATCAGGGACCCATGTTGAAATACAAAAGCAGCACACCACGTGACGGCCATCACATAGAGTCCAGCAGCAAATGGGAAACGTTTAACTAGCCGTGGTCCTATTACTGCAGCTCTACCGTAGAACATCTGCTGGATGAGTCCTCCTGGAGAATATTGAACCTACAACAAGTCTGAGGTAAATAGGAATATAATGAAACAGGGACCTACAACTCTTCTGAGTCAGATAGGAGTCAAACCTACAATCTTCTGATCCGTAGTCAGACGTGTTATCCGTTGCGCCACTGGCCCTATGTAGACATACCCATCCTTTTGTCCTTAAGAGGGCTAGAAAGTGTGTGTGTGAAGGCACAAGGAAACCCATCTGACCTCCTGAAAGTCTGTTCTGTGAGGGTTTCCTAAGTTGTACAAAGGACTTTAGGAGAAGGAAGGACCTAAAATCTAGGCCAAATGGTCCTAGATCCAAGGAAATCTTTTAGATCAGGCTCAGTTTCTTAACTAGTCTGCATTAACATAATCAGTTCCCGGTCTGTGTGGGGCTGAGCTTGTGAACTCCTTAGTAATTAGGCGGATACAACAAAAAGGGGTTTAATATTACAATACAGGTTAAAATTCAGACACCTTGTCGTAGGCGCACCTTGTCCGGGGACCCAGGCATGCTGCCTTTCCACTCTCAGAGCACTTCACCTAACCTACTGTGCAGCTGTTTCACCTTTAATATCACTGTTCCACAGGCAGCGTGATGTCACAATGCTCCTTGTCTGTAGCCCAAACCATGAGCCTTTGCAACCCTGACATAATCTACATACTTACGGTGTGTGAAGTCTTGGACCACAAATGCAGTGAAGAATAATAGATTGCTACTCTTCAGACATGTTTGCCCATTGGGTCAGATTTGAATGCTTACTGGCCATCTGAGCATCTTTGCCAGGCCACCCTATGTCTAGAGACTGTAGATTTAGAGAGTTTATAAACATTGTCAGTTCATCAATAAAGTGTGCTCGCTTCGGCAGCACATATACTAAAATTGGAACGATACAGAGAAGATTAGCATGGCCCCTGCGCAAGGATGACACGCAAATTCGTGAAGCGTTCCATATTTTAAACAGTTTTTAGGAGAGAAATCTTTTTTGTTTTCAAGACTAATTAAAATATTAAAGCAGGTTCCAGTCCTGTGTCATGTAATATGTATTTTTCAATTAGTCTCTCCTCAACATTTTTAATGTATTTGCCTTGCAGTAAAAAAGGTGCGCTCTATGTCCAGCTGCATTTAGCAAGGAAGCCTGCAGGACTTCTGGGACTTTTCTTTCTCTTTTTCAGCCTCCCTGTCATTATTCTTCACCACCCCTAAATCTATACTGCTACCAGTGATGAGTTGCTTTGTGGGAAGCAGGACAAAGAGAAGGGCAGGGCCTATGCAAATGATGGCCTTAGGGATGTCTGGGAGTCCCTTTCAGCAGTACTGTTAAAATCTGCCTTGCAACCAGATTGGTCGGGTAAGCTGAAAAACACCATGCCAGATTGGGCACCAGGTCTCTAGGCGCTTGGAAGACATATTGGGTCTACATCCCTCAGTTTCTGAGCTCCAAGAAATGTTCACCCTCCACCCTAATAGAGAGGTCTTGGCCGATCGTGGCCAGAGGGGCTGAGAGGGGAAAAAGGTAGCAGGGCAAGATGCTCATGGTTCTGCTTTAATAATGGACCAACTTCCTCTCTCTCCTTAGCTGTGCTTCTGCCTGGCTACTGGGGCTACCAGTTGTAAGCCTGCAGCCCACAAGGAGCTGGTTTGTCCCTCTCACACATGTAAATGGGTAAGCATTCAATTGCACACACCTGCCTGCGTCCACAGACCCTTGCACACACACTTTTGTCAACAAGCTTTCTTTGTAGTTAAGAGAATCAGGGACCCATGTTGAAATACAAAAGCAGCACACCACGTGACGGCCATCACATAGAGTCCAGCAGCAAATGGGAAACGTTTAACTAGCCGTGGTCCTATTACTGCAGCTCTACCGTAGAACATCTGCTGGATGAGTCCTCCTGGAGAATATTGAACCTACAACAAGTCTGAGGTAAATAGGAATATAATGAAACAGGAACCTACAACTCTTCCAAGCCAGATAGGAGTCGAACCTACAATCTTCTGATCCGTAGTCAGACGTGTTATCCGTTGCGCCACTGGCCCTATGTAGACATACCCATCCTTTTGTCCTTAAGAGGGCTAGAAAGTGTGTGTGTGAAGGCACAAGGAAACCCATCTGACCTCCTGAAAGTCTGTTCTGTGAGGGTTTCCTAAGTTGTACAAAGGACTTTAGGAGAAGGAAGGACCTAAAATCTAGGCGAAATGGTCCTAGATCCAAGGAAATCTTTTAGATCAGGCTCAGTTTCTTAACTAGTCTGCATTAACATAATCAGTTCCCGGTCTGTGTGGGGCTGAGCTTGTGAACTCCTTAGTAATTAGGCGGATACAACAAAAAGGGGTTTAATATTACAATACAGGTTAAAATTCAGACACCTTGTCGTAGGCTCACCTTGTCCGGGGACCCAGGCATGCTGCCTTTCCACTCTCAGAGCACTTCACCTAACCTACTGTGCAGCTGTTTCACCTTTAATATCACTGTTCCACAGGCAGCGTGATGTCACAATGCTCCTTGTCTGTAGCCCAAACCATGAGCCTTTGCAACCCTGACATAATCTACATACTTACGGTGTGTGAAGTCTTGGACCACAAATGCAGTGAAGAATAATAGATTGCTACTCTTCAGACATGTTTGCCCATTGGGTCAGATTTGAATGCTTACTGGCCATCTGAGCATCTCTGCCAGGCCACCCTATGTCTAGAGACTGTAGATTTAGAGAGTTTATAAACATTGTCAGTTCATCAATAAAGTGTGCTCGCTTCAGCAGCACATATACTAAAATTGGAACGATACAGAGAAGATTAGCATGGCCCATGCGCAAGGATGACATGCAAATTCGTGAAGCGTTCCATATTTTAAACAGTTTTTAGGAGAGAAATCTTTTTTGTTTTCAAGACTAATTAAAATATTAAAGCAGGTTCCAGTCCTGTGTCATGTAATATGTATTTTTCAATTAGTCTCTCCTCAACATTTTTAATGTATTTGCCTTGCAGTAAAAAAGGTGCGCTCTATGTCCAGCTGCATTTAGCAAGGAAGCCTGCAGGACTTCTGGGACTTTTCTTTCTCTTTTTCAGCCTCCCTGTCATTATTCTTCACCACCCCTAAATCTATACTGCTACCAGTGATGAGTTGCTTTGTGGGAAGCAGGACAAAGAGAAGGGCAGGGCCTATGCAAATGATGGCCTCAGGGATGTCTGGGAGTCCCTTTCAGCAGTACTGTTAAAATCTGCCTTGCAACCAGATTGGTCGGGTAAGCTGAAAAACACCATGCCAGATTGGGCACCAGGTCTCTAGGCGCTTGGAAGACATATTGGGTCTACATCCCTCAGTTTCTGAGCTCCAAGAAATGTTCACCCTCCACCCTAATAGAGAGGTCTTGGCCGATCGTGGCCGAGAGGGGCTGAGAGGGGAAAAAGGTAGCAGGGCAAGATGCTCATGGTTCTGCTTTAATAATGGACCAACTTCCTCTCTCTCCTTAGCTGTGCTTCTGCCTGGCTACTGGGGCTACCAGTTGTAAGCCTGCAGCCCACAAGGAGCTGGTTTGTCCCTCTCACACATGTAAATGGGTAAGCATTCAATTGCACACACCTCCCTGCGTCCACAGACCCTTGAACACACACTTTTGTCAACAAGCTTTTTTTGTAGTTAAGAGAATCAGGGACCCATGTTGAAATACAAAAGCAGCACACCACGTGACGGCCATCACATAGAGTCCAGCAGCAAATGGGAAATGTTTAACTAGCCGTGGTCCTATTACTGCAGCTCTACCGTAGAACATCTGCTGGATGAGTCCTCTTGGAGAATATTGAACCTACAACAAGTCTGAGGTAAATAGGAATTAAACAGGAATATAATGAAACAGGGACCTACAACTCTTCCGAGCCAGATAGGAGTCGAACCTACAATCTTCTGATCCGTAGTCAGACGCGTTACCCGTTGCGCCACTGGCCCTATGTAGACATACCCATCCTTTTGTCCTTAAGAGGGCTAGAAAGTGTGTGTGTGTGTGTGTGTGAAGGCACAAGGAAACCCATCTGACCTCCTGAAAGTCTGTTCTGTGAGGGTTTCCTAAGTTGTACAAAGGACTTTAGGAGAAGGAAGGACCTAAAATCTAGGCGAAATGGTCCTAGATCCAAGGAAATCTTTTAGATCAGGCTCAGTTTCTTAACTAGTCTGCATTAACATAATCAGTTCCCGGTCTGTGTGGGGCTGAGCTTGTGAACTCCTTAGTAATTAGGCGGATACAACAAAAAGGGGTTTAAT
>NC_136067.1:1130704778-1130719778 GCF_964261635.1 Lissotriton helveticus | reverse complement strand
CTCAACATTTTTAATGTATTTGCCTTGCAGTAAAAAAGGTGCGCTCTATGTCCAGCTGCATTTAGCAAGGAAGCCTGCAGGACTTCTGGGACTTTTCTTTCTCTTTTTCAGCCTCCCTGTCATTATTCTTCACCACCCCTAAATCTATACTGCTACCAGTGATGAGTTGCTTTGTGGGAAGCAGGACAAAGAGAAGGGCAGGGCCTATGCAAATGATGGCCTTAGGGATGTCTGGGAGTCCCTTTCAGCAGTACTGTTAAAATCTGCCTTGCAACCAGATTGGTCGGGTAAGCTGAAAAACACCATGCCAGATTGGGCACCAGGTCTCTAGGCGCTTGGAAGACATATTGGGTCTACATCCCTCAGTTTCTGAGCTCCAAGAAATGTTCACCCTCCACCCTAATAGAGAGGTCTTGGCCGATCGTGGCCAGAGGGGCTGAGAGGGGAAAAAGGTAGCAGGGCAAGATGCTCATGGTTCTGCTTTAATAATGGACCAACTTCCTCTCTCTCCTTAGCTGTGCTTCTGCCTGGCTACTGGGGCTACCAGTTGTAAGCCTGCAGCCCACAAGGAGCTGGTTTGTCCCTCTCACACATGTAAATGGGTAAGCATTCAATTGCACACACCTGCCTGCGTCCACAGACCCTTGCACACACACTTTTGTCAACAAGCTTTCTTTGTAGTTAAGAGAATCAGGGACCCATGTTGAAATACAAAAGCAGCACACCACGTGACGCCATCACATAGAGTCCAGCAGCAAATGGGAAACGTTTAACTAGCCGTGGTCCTATTACTGCAGCTCTACCGTAGAACATCTGCTGGATGAGTCCTCCTGGAGAATATTGAACCTACAACAAGTCTGAGGTAAATAGGAATATAATGAAACAGGAACCTACAACTCTTCCAAGCCAGATAGGAGTCGAACCTACAATCTTCTGATCCGTAGTCAGACGTGTTATCCGTTGCGCCACTGGCCCTATGTAGACATACCCATCCTTTTGTCCTTAAGAGGGCTAGAAAGTGTGTGTGTGAAGGCACAAGGAAACCCATCTGACCTCCTGAAAGTCTGTTCTGTGAGGGTTTCCTAAGTTGTACAAAGGACTTTAGGAGAAGGAAGGACCTAAAATCTAGGCGAAATGGTCCTAGATCCAAGGAAATCTTTTAGATCAGGCTCAGTTTCTTAACTAGTCTGCATTAACATAATCAGTTCCCGGTCTGTGTGGGGCTGAGCTTGTGAACTCCTTAGTAATTAGGCGGATACAACAAAAAGGGGTTTAATATTACAATACAGGTTAAAATTCAGACACCTTGTCGTAGGCTCACCTTGTCCGGGGACCCAGGCATGCTGCCTTTCCACTCTCAGAGCACTTCACCTAACCTACTGTGCAGCTGTTTCACCTTTAATATCACTGTTCCACAGGCAGCGTGATGTCACAATGCTCCTTGTCTGTAGCCCAAACCATGAGCCTTTGCAACCCTGACATAATCTACATACTTACGGTGTGTGAAGTCTTGGACCACAAATGCAGTGAAGAATAATAGATTGCTACTCTTCAGACATGTTTGCCCATTGGGTCAGATTTGAATGCTTACTGGCCATCTGAGCATCTCTGCCAGGCCACCCTATGTCTAGAGACTGTAGATTTAGAGAGTTTATAAACATTGTCAGTTCATCAATAAAGTGTGCTCGCTTCGGCAGCACATATACTAAAATTGGAACGATACAGAGAAGATTAGCATGGCCCATGCGCAAGGATGACATGCAAATTCGTGAAGCGTTCCATATTTTAAACAGTTTTTAGGAGAGAAATCTTTTTTGTTTTCAAGACTAATTAAAATATTAAAGCAGGTTCCAGTCCTGTGTCATGTAATATGTATTTTTCAATTAGTCTCTCCTCAACATTTTTAATGTATTTGCCTTGCAGTAAAAAAGGTGCGCTCTATGTCCAGCTGCATTTAGCAAGGAAGCCTGCAGGACTTCTGGGACTTTTCTTTCTCTTTTTCAGCCTCCCTGTCATTATTCTTCACCACCCCTAAATCTATACTGCTACCAGTGATGAGTTGCTTTGTGGGAAGCAGGACAAAGAGAAGGGCAGGGCCTATGCAAATGATGGCCTCAGGGATGTCTGGGAGTCCCTTTCAGCAGTACTGTTAAAATCTGCCTTGCAACCAGATTGGTCGGGTAAGCTGAAAAACACCATGCCAGATTGGGCACCAGGTCTCTAGGCGCTTGGAAGACATATTGGGTCTACATCCCTCAGTTTCTGAGCTCCAAGAAATGTTCACCCTCCACCCTAATAGAGAGGTCTTGGCCGATCGTGGCCGAGAGGGGCTGAGAGGGGAAAAAGGTAGCAGGGCAAGATGCTCATGGTTCTGCTTTAATAATGGACCAACTTCCTCTCTCTCCTTAGCTGTGCTTCTGTCTGGCTACTGGGGCTACCAGTTGTAAGCCTGCAGCCCACAAGGAGCTGGTTTGTCCCTCTCACACATGTAAATGGGTAAGCATTCAATTGCACACACCTCCCTGCGTCCACAGACCCTTGAACACACACTTTTGTCAACAAGCTTTTTTTGTAGTTAAGAGAATCAGGGACCCATGTTGAAATACAAAAGCAGCACACCACGTGACGGCCATCACATAGAGTCCAGCAGCAAATGGGAAATGTTTAACTAGCCGTGGTCCTATTACTGCAGCTCTA
The DNA here is from genome assembly GCF_964261635.1 of Lissotriton helveticus. Classification (NCBI taxonomy): domain Eukaryota; kingdom Metazoa; phylum Chordata; class Amphibia; order Caudata; family Salamandridae; genus Lissotriton; species Lissotriton helveticus. Next base: position 1,130,717,081 of record NC_136067.1, on the reverse strand, counting down.
CCGTAGAACATCTGCTGGATGAGTCCTCTTGGAGAATATTGAACCTACAACAAGTCTGAGGTAAATAGGAATTAAACAGGAATATAATGAAACAGGGACCTACAACTCTTCCGAGCCAGATAGGAGTCGAACCTACAATCTTCTGATCCGTAGTCAGACGCGTTACCCGTTGCGCCACTGGCCCTATGTAGACATACCCATCCTTTTGTCCTTAAGAGGGCTAGAAAGTGTGTGTGTGTGTGTGTGTGAAGGCACAAGGAAACCCATCTGACCTCCTGAAAGTCTGTTCTGTGAGGGTTTCCTAAGTTGTACAAAGGACTTTAGGAGAAGGAAGGACCTAAAATCTAGGCGAAATGGTCCTAGATCCAAGGAAATCTTTTAGATCAGGCTCAGTTTCTTAACTAGTCTGCATTAACATAATCAGTTCCCGGTCTGTGTGGGGCTGAGCTTGTGAACTCCTTAGTAATTAGGCGGATACAACAAAAAGGGGTTTAATATTACAATACAGGTTAAAATTCAGACACCTTGTCGTAGGCTCACCTTGTCCGGGGACCCAGGCATGCTGCCTTTCCACTCTCAGAGCACTTCACCTAACCTACTGTGCAGCTGTTTCACCTTTAATATCACTGTTCCACAGGCAGCGTGATGTCACAATGCTCCTTGTCTGTAGCCCAAACCATGAGCCTTTGCAACCCTGACATAATCTACATACTTACGGTGTGTGAAGTCTTGGACCACAAATGCAGTGAAGAATAATAGATTGCTACTCTTCAGACATGTTTGCCCATTGGGTCAGATTTGAATGCTTACTGGCCATCTGAGCATCTCTGCCAGGCCACCCTATGTCTAGAGACTGTAGATTTAGAGAGTTTATAAACATTGTCAGTTCATCAATAAAGTGTGCTCGCTTCGGCAGCACATATACTAAAATTTAAACGATACAGAGAAGATTAGCATGGCCCATGCGCAAGGATGACATGCAAATTCGTGAAGCGTTCCATATTTTAAACAGTTTTTAGGAGAGAAATCTTTTTTGTTTTCAAGACTAATTAAAATATTAAAGCAGGTTCCAGTCCTGTGTCATGTAATATGTATTTTTCAATTAGTCTCTCCTCAACATTTTTAATGTATTTGCCTTGCAGTAAAAAAGGTGCGCTCTATGTCCAGCTGCATTTAGCAAGGAAGCCTGCAGGACTTCTGGGACTTTTCTTTCTCTTTTTCAGCCTCCCTGTCATTATTCTTCACCACCCCTAAATCTATACTGCTACCAGTGATGAGTTGCTTTGTGGGAAGCAGGACAAAGAGAAGGGCAGGGCCTATGCAAATGATGGCCTCAGGGATGTCTGGGAGTCCCTTTCAGCAGTACTGTTAAAATCTGCCTTGCAACCAGATTGGTCGGGTAAGCTGAAAAACACCATGCCAGATTGGGCACCAGGTCTCTAGGCGCTTGGAAGACATATTGGGTCTACATCCCTCAGTTTCTGAGCTCCAAGAAATGTTCACCCTCCACCCTAATAGAGAGGTCTTGGCCGATCGTGGCCAAAGGGGCTGAGAGGGGAAAAAGGTAGCAGGGCAAGATGCTCATGGTTCTGCTTTAATAATGGACCAACTTCCTCTCTCTCCTTAGCTGTGCTTCTGCCTGGCTACTGGGGCTACCAGTTGTAAGCCTGCAGCCCACAAGGAGCTGGTTTGTCCCTCTCACACATGTAAATGGTTAAGCATTCAATTGCACACACCTGCCTGCGTCCACAGACCCTTGCACACACACTTTTGTCAACAAGCTTTCTTTGTAGTTAAGAGAATCAGGGACCCATGTTGAAATACAAAAGCAGCACACCACGTGACGGCCATCACATAGAGTCCAGCAGCAAATGGGAAACGTTTAACTAGCCGTGGTCCTATTACTGCAGCTCTACCGTAGAACATCTGCTGGATGAGTCCTCCTGGAGAATATTGAACCTACAACAAGTCTGAGGTAAATAGGAATATAATGAAACAGGGACCTACAACTCTTCCGAGCCAGATAGGAGTCGAACCTACAATCTTCTGATCCGTAGTCAGACGTGTTATCCGTTGCGCCACTGGCCCTATGTAGACATACCCATCCTTTTGTCCTTAAGAGGGCTAGAAAGTGTGTGTGTGAAGGCACAAGGAAACCCATCTGACCTCCTGAAAGTCTGTTCTGTGAGGGTTTCCTAAGTTGTACAAAGGACTTTAGGAGAAGGAAGGACCTAAAATCTAGGCGAAATGGTCCTAGATCCAAGGAAATCTTTTAGATCAGGCTCAGTTTCTTAACTAGTCTGCATTAACATAATCAGTTCCCGGTCTGTGTGGGGCTGAGCTTGTGAACTCCTTAGTAATTAGGCGGATACAACAAAAAGGGGTTTAATATTACAATACAGGTTAAAATTCAGACACCTTGTCGTAGGCTCACCTTGTCCGGGGACCCAGGCATGCTGCCTTTCCACTCTCAGAGCACTTCACCTAACCTACTGTGCAGCTGTTTCACCTTTAATATCACTGTTCCACAGGCAGCGTGATGTCACAATGCTCCTTGTCTGTAGCCCAAACCATGAGCCTTTGCAACCCTGACATAATCTACATACTTACGGTGTGTGAAGTCTTGGACCACAAATGCAGTGAAGAATAATAGATTGCTACTCTTCAGACATGTTTGCCCATTGGGTCAGATTTGAATGCTTACTGGCCATCTGAGCATCTCTGCCAGGCCACCCTATGTCTAGAGACTGTAGATTTAGAGAGTTTATAAACATTGTCAGTTCATCAATAAAGTGTGCTCGCTTCGGCAGCACATATACTAAAATTGGAACGATACAGAGAAGATTAGCATGGCCCATGCTCAAGGATGACATGCAAATTCGTGAAGCGTTCCATATTTTAAACAGTTTTTAGGAGAGAAATCTTTTTTGTTTTCAAGACTAATTAAAATATTAAAGCAGGTTCCAGTCCTGTGTCATATAATATGTATTTTTCAATTAGTCTCTCCTCAACATTTTTAATGTATTTGCCTTGCAGTAAAAAAGGTGCGCTCTATGTCCAGCTGCATTTAGCAAGGAAGCCTGCAGGACTTCTGGGACTTTTCTTTCTCTTTTTCAGCCTCCCTGTCATTATTCTTCACCACCCCTAAATCTATACTGCTACCAGTGATGAGTTGCTTTGTGGGAAGCAGGACAAAGAGAAGGGCAGGGCCTATGCAAATGATGGCCTCAGGGATGTCTGGGAGTCCCTTTCAGCAGTACTGTTAAAATCTGCCTTGCAACCAGATTGGTTGGGTAAGCTGAAAAACACCATGCCAGATTGGGCACCAGGTCTCTAGGCGCTTGGAAGACATATTGGGTCTACATCCCTCAGTTTCTGAGCTCCAAGAAATGTTCACCCTCCACCCTAATAGAGAGGTCTTGGCCGATCGTGGCTGAGAGGGGCTGAGAGGGAAAAAGGTAGCAGGGCAAGATGCTCATGGTTCTGCTTTAATAATGGACCAACTTCCTCTCTCTCCTCAGCTGTGCTTCTGCCTGGCTACTGGGGCTACCAGTTGTAAGCCTGCAGCCCACAAGGAGCTGGTTTGTCCCTCTCACACAAGTAAATGGGTAAGCATTCAATTGCACACACCTCCCTGCGTCCACAGACCCTTGCACACACACTTTTGTCAACAAGCTTTTTTTGTAGTTAAGAGAATCAGGGACCCATGTTGAAATACAAAAGCAGCACACCACGTGACGGCCATCACATAGAGTCCAGCAGCAAATGGGAAACGTTTAACTAGCCGTGGTCCTATTACTGCAGCTCTACCATAGAACATCTGCTGGATGAGTCCTCCTGGAGAATATTGAACATACAACAAGTCTGAGGTAAATAGGAATATAATGAAACAGGGACCTACAACTCTTCCGAGCCAGATAGGAGTCGAACCTACAATCTTCTGATCCGTAGTCAGACGCGTTATCCGTTGCGCCACTGGCCCTATGTAGACATACCCATCCTTTTGTCCTTAAGAGGGCTAGAAAGTGTGTGTGTGTGTGTGTGAAGGCACAAGGAAACCCATCTGACCTCCTGAAAGTCTGTTCTGTGAGGGTTTCCTAAGTTGTACAAAGGACTTTAGGAGAAGGAAGGACCTAAAATCTAGGCGAAATGGTCCTAGATCCAAGGAAATCTTTTAGATCAGGCTCAGTTTCTTAAATAGTCTGCATTAACATAATCAGTTCCCAGTCTGTGTGGGGCTGAGCTTGTGAACTCCTTAGTAATTAGGCGAATACAAATAAAAGGGGTTTAATATTACAATACAGGTTAAAATTCAGACACCTTGTCGTAGGCTCACCTTGTCCGGGGACCCAGGCATGCTGCCTTTCCACTCTCAGAGCACTTCACCTAACCTACTGTGCAGCTGTTTCACCCTTAATATCACTGTTCCACAGGCAGCGTGATGTCACAATGCTCCTTGTCTGTAGCCCAAACCATGAGCCTTTGCAACCCTGACATAATCTACATACTTACGGTGTGTGAAGTCTTGGACCACAAATGCAGTGAAGAATAATAGATTGCTACTCTTCAGACATGTTTGCCCATTGGGTCAGATTTGAATGCTTACTGGCCATCTGAGCATCTCTGCCAGGCCACCCTATGTCTAGAGACTGTAGATTTAGAGAGTTTATAAACATTGTCAGTTCATCAATAAAGTGAGCTCGCTTCGGCAGCACATATACTAAAATTGGAACGATACAGAGAAGATTAGCATGGCCCATGCGCAAGGATGACACGCAAATTCGTGAAGCGTTTGCTATTTTAAACAGTTTTTAGGAGAGAAATCTTTTTTGTTTTCAAGACTAATTAAAATAATAAAGCAGGTTCCAGTCCTGTGTCATGTAATATGTATTTTTCAATTAGTCTCTCCTCAACATTTTTAATGTATTTGCCTTGCAGTAAAAAAGGTGCGCTCTATGTCCAGCTGCATTTAGCAAGGAAGCCTGCAGGACTTCTGGGACTTTTCTTTCTCTTTTTCAGCCTCCCTGTCATTATTCTTCACCACCCCTAAATCTATACTGCTACCAGTGATGAGTTGCTTTGTGGGAAGCAGGACAAAGAGAAGGGCAGGGCCTATGCAAATGATGGCCTCAGGGATGTCTGGGAGTCCCTTTCACAGTACTGTTAAAATCTGCCTTGCAACCAAATTGGTCGGGTAAGCTGAAAAACACCATGCCAGATTGGGCACCAGGTCTCTAGGCGCTTGGAAGACATATTGGGTCTACATCCCTCAGTTTCTGAGGTCCAAGAAATGTTCACCCTCCACCCTAATAGAGAGGTCTTGGCTGATCGTGGCCAATCGTGGCTGAGAGGGGAAAAAGGTAGCAGGGCAAGATGCTCATGGTTCTGCTTTAATAATTGACCAACTTCCTCTCTCTCCTTAGCTGTGCTTCTGCCTGGCTAATGGGGCTACCAGTTGTAAGCCTGCAGCCCACAAGGAGCTGGTTTGTCCCTCTCACACATGTAAATTGGTAAGCATTCAATTGCACACACCTGCCTGCGTCCACAGACCCTTGCACACACACTTTTGTCATCAAGCTTTTTTTTGTAGTTAAGAGAATCAGGGACCCATGTTGAAATACAAAAGCAGCACACCACGTGACGGCCATCACATAGAGTCCAGCAGCAAATGGGAAACGTTTAACTAGCCGTGGTCCTATTACTGCAGCTCTACCGTGGAACATCTGCTGGATGAGTCCTCCTGGAGAATATTGAACCTACAACAAGTCTGAGGTAAATAAGAATTCCACAGGAATATAATGAAACAGGGACCTACAACTCTTCCGAGCCAGATAGGAGTCGAACCTACAATCTTCTGATCCGTGGTCAGACGCGTTATCCATTGCGCCACTGGCCCAATGTAGACATACCCATCCTTTTGTCCTTAAGAGGGCTAGAAAGTGTGTGTGTGTGTGTGAAGGCACAAGGAAACCCATCTGACCTCCTGAAAGTCTGTTCTGTGAGGGTTTCCTAAGTTGTACAAAGGACTTTAGGAGAAGGAAGGACCTAAAATCTAGGCGAAATGGTCCTAGATCCAAGGAAATCTTTTAGATCAGGCTCAGTTTCTTAAATAGTCTGCATTAACATAATCAGTTCCCGGTCTGTGTGGGGCTGAGCTTGTGAACTCCTTAGTAATTAGGCGGATACAACAAAAAGGGGTTTAATATTACAATACAGGTTAAAATTCAGACACCTTGTCGTAGGCTCAACTTGTCCGGGGACCCAGGCATGCTGCCTTTCCACTCTCAGAGCACTTCACCTAACCTACTGTGCAGCTGTTTCACCTTTAATATCACTGTTCCACAGGCAGCGTGATGTCACAATGCTCCTTGTCTGTAGCCCAAACCATGAGCCTTTGCAACCCTGACATAATGTACATACTTACGGTGTGTGAAGTCTTGGACCACAAATGCAGTTAAGAATAATAGATTGCTACTCTTCAGACATTTTTGCCCATTGGTTCAGATTTGAATGCTTACTGGCCATCTGAGCATCTCTGCCAGGCCACCCTATGTCTAGAGACTGTAGATTTAGAGAGTTTATAAACATTGTCAGTTCATCAATGAAGTGTGCTAGCTTCGGCAGCACATATACTAAAATTGGAACGATACAGAGAAGATTAGCATGGCCCCTGCGCAAGGATGACATGCAAATTCGTGAAGCGTTCCATATTTTAAACAGTTTTTAGGAGAGAAATCTTTTTTGTTTTCAAGACTAATTAAAATAATAAAGCAGGTTCCAGTCCTGTGTCATGTAATATGTATTTTTCAATTAGTCTCTCCTCAACATTTTTAATGTATTTGCCTTGCAGTAAAAAAGGTGCGCTCTATGTCCAGCTGCATTTAGCAAGGAAGCCTGCAGGACTTCTGGGACTTTTCTTACTCTTTTTCAGCCTCCCTGTCATTATTCTTCACCACCCCTAAATCTGTACTGCCACCAGTGATGAGTTGTTTTGTGGGAAGCAGGACAAAGAGAAGGGCAGGGCCTATGCAAATGATGGCCTCAGGGATGTCTGGGAGTCCCTTTCAGCAGTACTGTTAAAATCTGCCTTGCAACCAGATTGGTCGGGTAAGCTGAAAAACACCATGCCAGATTGGGCACAGGTCTCTAGGCGCTTGGAAGACATATTGGGTCTACATCCCTCAGTTTCTGAGCTCCAAGAAATGTTCACCCTCCACCCTAATAGAGAGGTCTTGGCCGATCGTGGCCAGAGGGGCTGAGAGGGGAAAAAGGTAGCAGGGCAAGATGCTCATGGTTCTGCTTTAATAATGGACCAACTTCCTCTCTCTCCTTAGCTGTGCTTCTGCCTGGCTACTGGGGCTACCAGTTGTAAGCCTGCAGCCCACAAGGAGCTGGTTTGTCCCTCTCACACATGTAAATGGGTAAGCATTCAATTGCACACACCTGCCTGCGTCCACAGACCCTTGCACACACACTTTTGTCAACAAGCTTTCTTTGTAGTTAAGAGAATCAGGGACCCATGTTGAAATACAAAAGCAGCACACCACGTGACGGCCATCACATAGAGTCTAGCAGCAAATGGGAAACGTTTAACTAGCCGTGGTCCTATTACTGCAGCTCTACCGTAGAACATCTGCTGGATGAGTCCTCCTGGAGAATATTGAACCTACAACAAGTCTGAGGTAAATAGGAATATAATGAAACAGGGAACTACAACTCTTCCGAGCCAGATAGGAGTCGAACCTACAATCTTCTGATCCGTAGTCAGACGTGTTATCCGTTGCGCCACTGGCCCTATGTAGACATACCCATCCTTTTGTCCTTAAGAGGGCTAGAAAGTGTGTGTGTGAAGGCACAAGGAAACCCATCTGACCTCCTGAAAGTCTGTTCTGTGAGGGTTTCCTAAGTTGTACAAAGGACTTTAGGAGAAGAAAGGACCTAAAATCTAGGCGAAATGGTCCTAGATCCAAGGAAATCTTTTAGATCAGGCTCAGTTTCTTAAATAGTCTGCATTAACATAATCAGTTCCCGGTCTGTGTGGGGCTGAGCTTGTGAACTCCTTAGTAATTAGGCGGATACAACAAAAAGGGGTTTAATATTACAATACAGGTTAAAATTCAGACACCTTGTCGTAGGCTCACCTTGTCCGGGGACCCAGGCATGCTGCCTTTCCACTCTCAGAGCACTTCACCTAACCTACTGTGCAGCTGTTTCACCTTTAATATCACTGTTCCACAGGCAGCGTGATGTCACAATGCTCCTTGTCTGTAGCCCAAACCATGAGCCTTTGCAACCCTGACATAATCTACATACTTACGGTGTGTGAAGTCTTGGACCACAAATGCAGTGAAGAATAATAGATTGCTACTCTTCAGACATGTTTGCCCATTGGGTCAGATTTGAATGCTTACTGGCCATCTGAGCATCTCTGCCAGGCCACCCTATGTCTAGAGACTGTAGATTTAGAGAGTTTATAAACATTGTCAGTTCATCAATTAAGTGTGCTCGCTTCGGCAGCACATATACTAAAATTGGAACGATACAGAGAAGATTAGCATGGCCCATGCGCAATGATGACACGCAAATTCGTGAAGCGTTCCATATTTTAAACAGTTTTTAGGAGAGAAATCTTTTTTGTTTTCAAGACTAATTAAAAAAATAAAGCAGGTTCCAGTCCTGTGTCATGTAATATGTATTTTTCAATTAGTCTCTCCTCAACATTTTTAATGTATTTGCCTTGCAGTAAAAAAGGTGCGCTCTATGTCCAGCTGCATTTAGCAAGAGAGCCTGCAGGACTTCTGGGACTTTTCTTTCTCTTTTTCAGCCTCCCTGTCATTATTCTTCACCACCCCTAAATCTATACTGCTACCAGTGATGAGTTGCTTTGTGGGAAGCAGGACAAAGAGAAGGGCAGGGCCTATGCAAATGATGGCCTCAGGGATGTCTGGGAGTCCCTTTCAGCAGTACTGTTAAAATCTGCCTTGCAACCAGATTGGTCGGGTAAGCTGAAAAACACCATGCCAGATTGGGCACAGGTCTCTAGGCGCTTGGAAGACATATTGGGTCTACATCCCTCAGTTTCTGAGCTCCAAGAAATGTTCACCCTCCACCCTAATAGAGAGGTCTTGGCCGATCGTGGCCGAGAGGGGCCGAGAGGGGAAAAAGGTAGCAGGGCAAGATGCTCATGGTTTTGCTTTAATAATGGACCAACTTCCTCTCTCTCCTTAGCTGTGCTTCTGCCTGGCTACTGGGGCTACCAGTTGTAAGCCTGCAGCCCACAAGGATCTGATTTGTCTCTCTCACACATGTAAATGGGTAAGCATTCAATTGCACACACCTGCCTGCGTCCACAGACCCTTGCACACACACTTTTGTCAACAAGCTTTTTTTGTAGTTAATAGAATCAGGGACCCATGTTGAAATAGAAAAGCAGCACACCACGTGACGGCCATCACATAGAGTCCAGCAGCAAATGGGAAACGTTTAACTAGCCGTGGTCCTATTACTGCAGCTCTACCGTGGAACATCTGCTGGATGTGTCCTCCTGGAGAATATTGAACCTACAACAAGTCTGAGGTAAATAAGAATTCCACAGGAATATAATGAAACAGGGACCTACAACTCTTCCGAGCCAGATAGGAGTCGAACCTAGAATCTTCTGATCCGTAGTCAGACGCGTTATCCGTTGCGCCACTGGCCCTATGTAGACATACCCATCCTTTTGTCCTTAAGAGGGCTAGAAAGTGTGTGTGTGTGTGTGTGAAGGCACAAGGAAACCCATCTGACCTCCTGAAAGTCTGTTCTGTGAGGGTTTCCTAAGTTGTACAAAGGACTTTAGGAAAAGGAAGGACCTAAAATCTAGGCGAAATGGTCCTAGATCAAAGGAAATCTTTTAGATCAGGCTCAGTTTCTTAAATAGTCTGCATTAACATAATCAGTTCCCGGTCTGTGTGGGGCTGAGCTTGTGAACTCCTTAGTAATTAGGCGGATACAACAAAAAGGGGTTTAATATTACAATACAGGTTAAAATTCAGACACCTTGTCGTAGGCTCACCTTGTCCGGGGACCCAGGCATGCTGCCTTTCCACTCTCAGAGCACTTCACCTAACCTACTGTGCAGCTGTTTCACCTTTAATATCACTGTTCCACAGGCAGCGTGATGTCACAATGCTCCTTGTCTGTAGCCCAAACCATGAGCCTTTGCAACCCTGACATAATCTACATACTTACGGTGTGTGAAGTCTTGGACCACAAATGCAGTGAAGAATAATAGATTGCTACTCTTCAGACATGTTTGCCCATTGGGTCAGATTTGAATGCTTACTGGCCATCTGAGCATCTCTGCCAGGCCACCCTATGTCTAGAGACTGTAGATTTAGAGAGTTTATAAACATTGTCAGTTCATCAATAAAGTGTGCTCGCTTCGGCAGCACATATACTAAAATTGGAACGATACAGAGAAGATTAGCATGGCCCATGCGCAAGGATGACACGCAAATTCGTGAAGCGTTCCATATTTTAAACAGTTTTTAGGAGAGAAATCTTTTTTGTTTTCAAGACTAATTAAAAAAATAAAGCAGGTTCCAGTCCTGTGTCATGTAATATGTATTTTTCAATTAGTCTCTCCTCAACATTTTTAATGTATTTGCCTTGCAGTAAAAAAGGTGCGCTCTATGTCCAGCTGCATTTAGCAAGGAAGCCTGCAGGACTTCTGGGACTTTTCTTTCTCTTTTTCAGCCTCCCTGTCATTATTCTTCACCACCCCTATATCTATACTGCTACCAGTGATGAGTTGCTTTGTGGGAAGCAGGACAAAGAGAAGGGCAGGGCCTATGCAAATGATGGCCTCAGGGATGTCTGGGAGTCCCTTTCAGCAGTACTGTTAAAATCTGCCTTGCAACCAGATTGGTCGGGTAAGCTGAAAAACACCATGCCAGATTGGGCACAGGTCTCTAGGCGCTTGGAAGACATATTGGGTCTACATCCCTCAGTTTCTGAGCTCCAAGAAATGTTCACCCTGCACCCTAATAGAGAGGTCTTGGCCGATCGTGGCCGAGAGGGGCCGAGAGGGGAAAAAGGTAGCAGGGCAAGATGCTCATGGTTCTGCTTTAATAATGGACCAACTTCCTCTCTCTCCTTAGCTGTGCTTCTGCCTGGCTACTGGGGCTACCAGTTGTAAGCCTGCAGCCCACAAGGATCTGGTTTGTCCCTCTCACACATGTAAATGGGTAAGCATTCAATTGCACACACCTGCCTGCGTCCACAGACCCTTGCACACACACTTTTGTCAACAAGCTTTTTTTGTAGTTAATAGAATCAGGGACCCATGTTGAAATACAAAAGCAGCACACCACGTGACGGCCATCACATAGAGTCCAGCAGCAAATGGGAAACGTTTAACTAGCCGTGGTCCTATTACTGCAGCTCTACCGTGGAACATCTGCTGGATGAGTCCTCCTGGAGAATATTGAACCTACAACAAGTCTGAGGTAAATAAGAATTCCACAGGAATATAATGAAACAGGGACCTACAACTCTTCCGAGCCAGATAGGAGTCGAACCTACAATCTTCTGATCCGTAGTCAGACGCGTTATCCGTTGCGCCACTGGCCCTATGTAGACATACCCATCCTTTTGTCCTTAAGAGGGCTAGAAAGTGTGTGTGTGTGTGTGTGAAGGCACAAGGAAACCCATCTGACCTCCTGAAAGTCTGTTCTGTGAGGGTTTCCTAAGTTGTACAAAGGACTTTAGGAGAAGGAAGGACCTAAAATCTAGGCGAAATGGTCCTAGATCCAAGGAAATCTTTTAGATCAGGCTCAGTTTCTTAAATAGTCTGCATTAACATAATCAGTTCCCGGTCTGTGTGGGGCTGAGCTTGTGAACTCCTTAGTAATTAGGCGGATACAACAAAAAGGGGTTTAATATTACAATACAGGTTAAAATTCAGACACCTTGTCGTAGGCTCACCTTGTCCGGGGACCCAGGCATGCTGCCTTTCCACTCTCACAGCACTTCACCTAACCTACTGTGCAGCTGTTTCACCTTTAATATCACTGTTCCACAGGCAGCGTGATGTCACAATGCTCCTTGTCTGTAGCCCAAACCATGAGCCTTTGCAACCCTGACATAATGTACATACTTACGGTGTGTGAAGTCTTGGACCACAAATGCAGTGAAGAATAATAGATTGCTACTCTTCAGACATTTTTGCCCATTGGTTCAGATTTGAATGCTTACTGGCCATCTGAGCATCTCTGCCAGGCCACCCTATGTCTAGAGACTGTAGATTTAGAGAGTTTATAA
>NC_136067.1:1130689778-1130702278 GCF_964261635.1 Lissotriton helveticus | reverse complement strand
CTGAGCTCCAAGAAATGTTCACCCTCCACCCTAATAGAGAGGTCTTGGCCGATCGTGGCCGAGAGGGGCTGAGAGGGGAAAAAGGTAGCAGGGCAAGATGCTCATGGTTCTGCTTTAATAATGGACCAACTTCCTCTCTCTCCTTAGCTGTGCTTCTGCCTGGCTACTGGGGCTACCAGTTGTAAGCCTGCAGCCCACAAGGAGCTGGTTTGTCCCTCTCACACATGTAAATGGGTAAGCATTCAATTGCACACACCTGCCTGCGTCCACAGACCCTTGCACACACACTTTTGTCAACAAGCTTTCTTTGTAGTTAAGAGAATCAGGGACCCATGTTGAAATACAAAAGCAGCACACCACGTGACGGCCATCACATAGAGTCCAGCAGCAAATGGGAAACGTTTAACTAGCCGTGGTCCTATTACTGCAGCTCTACCGTAGAACATCTGCTGGATGAGTCCTCCTGGAGAATATTGAACCTAAAACAAGTCTGAGGTAAATAGGAATATAATGAAACCGGGACCTACAACTCTTCCGAGCCAGATAGGAGTCGAACCTACAATCTTCTGATCCGTAGTCAGACGTGTTATCCGTTGCGCCACTGGCCCTATGTAGACATACCCATCCTTTTGTCCTTAAGAGGGCTAGAAAGTGTGTGTGTGAAGGCACAAGGAAACCCATCTGACCTCCTGAAAGTCTGTTCTGTGAGGGTTTCCTAAGTTGTACAAAGGACTTTAGGAGAAGGAAGGACCTAAAATCTAGGCGAAATGGTCCTAGATCCAAGGAAATCTTTTAGATCAGGCTCAGTTTCTTAACTAGTCTGCATTAACATAATCAGTTCCCGGTCTGTGTGGGGCTGAGCTTGTGAACTCCTTAGTAATTAGGCGGATACAACAAAAAGGGGTTTAATATTACAATACAGGTTAAAATTCAGACACCTTGTCGTAGGCTCACCTTGTCTGGGGACCCAGGCATGCTGCCTTTCCACTCTCAGAGCACTTCACCTAACCTACTGTGCAGCTGTTTCACCTTTAATATCACTGTTCCACAGGCAGCGTGATGTCACAATGCTCCTTGTCTGTAGCCCAAACCATGAGCCTTTGCAACCCTGACATAATCTACATACTTACGGTGTGTGAAGTCTTGGACCACAAATGCAGTTAAGAATAATAGATTGCTACTCTTCAGACATGTTTGCCCATTGGGTCAGATTTGAATGCTTACTGGCCATCTGAGCATCTCTGCCAGGCCACCCTATGTCTAGAGACTGTAGATTTAGAGAGTTTATAAACATTGTCAGTTCATCAATAAAGTGTGCTCGCTTCGGCAGCACATATACTAAAATTGGAACGATACAGAGAAGATTAGCATGGCCCATGCGCAAGGATGACATGCAAATTCGTGAAGCGTTCCATATTTTAAACAGTTTTTAGGAGAGAAATCTTTTTTGTTTTCAAGACTAATTAAAATATTAAAGCAGGTTCCAGTCCTGTGTCATGTAATATTTATTTTTCAATTAGTCTCTCCTCAACATTTTTAATGTATTTGCCTTGCAGTAAAAAAGGTGCGCTCTATGTCCAGCTGCATTTAGCAAGGAAGCCTGCAGGACTTCTGGGACTTTTCTTTCTCTTTTTCAGCCTCCCTGTCATTATTCTTCACCACCCCTAAATCTATACTGCTACCAGTGATGAGTTGCTTTGTGGGAAGCAGGACAAAGAGAAGGGCAGGGCCTATGCAAATGATGGCCTCAGGGATGTCTGGGAGTCCCTTTCAGCAGTACTGTTAAAATCTGCCTTGCAACCAGATTGGTCGGGTAAGCTGAAAAACACCATGCCCGATTGGGCACCAGGTCTCTAGGCGCTTGGAAGACATATTGGGTCTACATCCCTCAGTTTCTGAGCTCCAAGAAATGTTCACCCTCCACCCTAATAGAGAGGTCTTGGCCGATCGTGGCCGAGAGGGGCTGAGAGGGGAAAAAGGTAGCAGGGCAAGATGCTCATGGTTCTGCTTTAATAATGTACCAACTTCCTCTCTCTCCTTAGCTGTGCTTCTGCCTGGCTACTGGGGCTACCAGTTGTAAGCCTGCAGCCCACAAGGAGCTGGTTTGTCCCTCTCACACATGTAAATGGGTAAGCATTCAATTGCACACACCTGCCTGCGTCCACAGACCCTTGCACACACACTTTTGTCAACAAGCTTTCTTTGTAGTTAAGAGAATCAGGGACCCATGTTGAAATACAAAAGCAGCACACCACGTGACGGCCATCACATAGAGTCCAGCAGCAAATGGGAAACGTTTAACTAGCCGTGGTCCTATTACTGCAGCTCTACCGTAGAACATCTGCTGGATGAGTCCTCCTGGAGAATATTGAACCTACAACAAGTCTGAGATAAATAGGAATATAATGAAACAGGGACCTACAACTCTTCCGAGCCAGATAGGAGTCGAATCTACAATCTTCTGATCCGTAGTCAGACGTGTTATCCGTTGCGCCACTGGCCCTATGTAGACATACCCATCCTTTTGTCCTTAAGAGGGCTAGAAAGTGTGTGTGTGAAGGCACAAGGAAACCCATCTGACCTCCTGAAAGTCTGTTCTGTGAGGGTTTCCTAAGTTGTACAAAGGACTTTAGGAGAAGGAAGGACCTAAAATCTAGGCGAAATGGTCCTAGATCCAAGGAAATCTTTTAGATCAGGCTCAGTTTCTTAAATAGTCTGCATTAACATAATCAGTTCCCGGTCTTTGTGGGGCTGAGCTTGTGAACTCCTTAGTAATTAGGCGGATACAACAAAAAGGGGTTTAATATTACAATACAGGGTAAAATTCATAAACCTTGTCGTAGGCTCACCTTGTCCGGGGACCCAGGCATGCTGCCTTTCCACTCTCAGAGCACTTCACCTAACCTACTGTGCAGCTGTTTCACCTTTAATATCACTGTTCCACAGGCAGCGTGATGTCACAATGCTCCTTGTCTGTAGCCCAAACCATGAGCCTTTGCAACCCTGACATAATCTACATACTTACGGTGTGTGAAGTCTTGGACCACAAATGCAGAGAAGAATAATAGATTGCTACTCTTCAGACATTTTTGCCCATTGGTTCAGATTTGAATGCTTACTGGCCATCTGAGCATCTCTGCCAGGCCACCCTATGTCTAGAGACTGTAGATTTAGAGAGTTTATAAACATTGTCAGTTCATCAATAAAGTGTGCTCGCTTCGGCAGCACATATACTAAAATTGGAACGATACAGAGAAGATTAGCATGGCCCCTGCGCAAAGATGACACGCAAATTCGTGAAGCGTTCCATATTTTAAACAGTTTTTAGGAGAGAAATCTTTTTTGTTTTCAGGACTAATTAAAATAATAAAGCAGGTTCCAGTCCTGTGTCATGTAATATGTATTTTTCAATTAGTCTCTCCTCAACATTTTTTATGTATTTGCCTTGCAGTAAAAAAGGTGCGCTCTATGTCCAGCTGCATTTAGCAAGGAAGCCTGCAGGACTTCTGGGACTTTTCTTTCTCTTTTTCAGCCTCCCTGTCATTATTCTTCACCACCCCTAAATCTATACTGCTACCAGTGATGAGTTGCTTTGTGGGAAGCAGGACAAAGAGAAGGGCAGGGCCTATGCAAATGATGGCCTCAGGGATGTCTGGGAGTCCCTTTCAGCAGTACTGTTAAAATCTGCCTTGCAACCAGATTGGTCGGGTAAGCTGAAAAACACCATGCCAGATTGGGCACCAGGTCTCTAGGCGCTTGGAAGACATATTGGGTCTACATCCCTCAGTTTCTGAGGTCCAAGAAATGTTCACCCTCCACCCTAATCGAGAGGTCTTGGCCGATCGTGGCTGATCGTGGCTGAGAGGGGGAAAAAGGTAGCAGGGCAAGATGCTCATGGTTCTGCTTTAATAATGGACCAACTTCCTCTCTCTCCTTAACTGTGCTTCTGCCTGGCTACTGGGGCTACCAGTTGTAAGCCTGCAGCCCACAAGGAGCTGGTTTGTCCCTCTCACAGATGTAAATGGGTAAGCATTCAATTGCACACACCTGCCTGCGTCCACAGACCCTTGCACACACACTTTTGTCATCAAGCTTTTTTTGTAGTTAAGAGAATCAGGGACCCATGTTGAAATACAAAAGCAGCACACCACGTGACGGCCATCACATAGAGTCCAGCAGCAAATGGGAAACGTTTAACTAGCCGTGGTCCTATTACTGCAGCTCTACCGTGGAAGATCTGCTGGATGAGTCCTCCTGGAGAATATTGAACCTACAACAAGTCTGAGGTAAATAAGAATTCCACAGGAATATAATGAAACAGGGACCTACAACTCTTCCGAGCCAGATAGGAGTCGAGCCTCCAATCTTCTGATCTGTGGTCAGACGCGTTATCCATTGCACCACTGGCCCTATGTAGACATACCCATCCTTTTGTCTTTAAGAGGGCTAGAAAGTGTGTGTGTGTGTGTGAAGGCACAAGGAAACCCATCTGACCTCCTGAAAGTCTGTTCTGTGAGGGTTTCCTAAGTTATACAAAGGACTTTAGGAGAAGGAAGGACCTAAAATCTAGGCGAAATGGTCCTAGATCCAAGGAAATCTTTTAGATCAGGCTCAGTTTCTTAAATAGTCTGCATTAACATAATCAGTTCCCGGTCTGTGTGGGGCTGAGCTTGTGAACTCCTTAGTAATTAGGCGGATACAACAAAAAGGGGTTTAATATTACAATACAGGTTAAAATTCAGACACCTTGTCGTAGGCTCACCTTGTCCGGGGACCCAGGCATGCTGCCTTTCCACTTTCAGAGCACTTCACCTAACCTACTGTGCAGCTGTTTCACCTTTAATATCACTGTTCCACAGGCAGCGTGATGTCACAATGCTCCTTGTCTGTAGCCCAAACCATGAGCCTTTGCAACCCTGACATAATCTACATACTTACGGTGTGTGAAGTCTTGGACCACAAATGCAGTGAAGAATAATAGATTGCTACTCTTCAGACATGTTTGCCCATTGGGTCAGATTTGAATGCTTACTGGCCATCTGAGCATCTCTGCCAGGCCACCCTATGTCTAGAGACTGTAGATTTAGAGAGTTTATAAACATTGTCAGTTCATCAATAAAGTGTGCTCGCTTCGGCAGCACATATACTAAAATTGGAACGATACAGAGAAGATTAGCATGGCCCATGCGCAAGGATGACACGCAAATTCGTGAAGCGTTCCATATTTTAAACAGTTTTTAGGAGAGAAATCTTTTTTGTTTTCAAGACTAATTAAAATAATAAAGCAGGTTCCAGTCCTGTGTCATGTAATATGTATTTTTCAATTAGTCTCTCCTCAACATTTTTAATGTATTTGCCTTGCAGTAAAAAAGGTGCGCTCTATGTCCAGCTGCATTGAGCAAGGAAGCCTGCAGGACTTCTGGGACTTTTCTTTCTCTTTTTCAGCCTCCCTGTCATTATTCTTCACCACCCCTAAATCTATACTGCTACCAGTGATGAGTTGCTTTGTGGGAAGCAGGACAAAGAGAAGGGCAGGGCCTATGCAAATGATGGCCTCAGGGATGTCTGGGAGTCCCTTTCAGCAGTACTGTTAAAATCTGCCTTGCAACCAGATTGGTCGGGTAAGCTGAAAAACACCATGCCAGATTGGGCACAGGTCTCTATGCGCTTGGAAGACATATTGGGTCTACATCCCTCAGTTTCTGAGCTCCAAGAAATGTTCACCCTCCACCCTAATAGAGAGGTCTTGGCCGATCGTGGCCGAGAGGGGCTGAGAGGGGAAAAAGGTAGCAGGGCAAGATGCTCATGGTTCTGCTTTAATAATGGACCAACTTCCTCTCTCTCCTTAACTGTGCTTCTGCCTGGCTACTGGGGCTACCAGTTGTAAGCCTGCAGCCCACAAGGATCTGGTTTGTCCCTCTCACACATGTAAATGGGTAAGCATTCAATTGCACACACCTGCCTGCGTCCACAGACCCTTGCACACACACTTTTGTCAACAAGCTTTTTTTGCAGTTAAGAGAATCAGGGACCCATGTTGAAATACAAAAGCAGCACACCACGTGACAGCCATCACATAGAGTCCAGCAGCAAATGGGAAACGTTTAACTAGCCATGGTCCTATTACTGCAGTTCTACCGTGGAACATCTGCTGGATGAGTCCTCCTGGAGAATATTGAACCTACAACAAGTCTGAGGTAAATAAGAATTCCACAGGAATATAATGAAACAGGGACCTACAACTCTTCCGAGCCAGATAGGAGTCGAACCTACAATCTTCTGATCCGTGGTCAGACGCGTTATCCATTGCGCCACTGGCCCTATGCAGACATACCCATCCTTTTGTCCTTAAGAGGGCTAGAAAGTGTGTGTGTGTGTGTGTGTGTGTGTGAAGGCACAAGGAAACCCATCTGACCTCCTGAAAGTCTGTTCTGTGAGGGTTTCCTAAGTTGTACAAAGGACTTTAGGAGAAGGAAGGACCTAAAATCTAGGCGAAATGGTCCTAGATCCAAGGAAATCTTTTAGATCAGGCTCAGTTTCTTAAATAGTCTGCATTAACATAATCAGTTCCCGGTCTTTGTGGGGCTGAGCTTGTGAACTCCTTAGTAATTAGGCGGATACAACAAAAAGGGGTTTAATATTACAATACAGGGTAAAATTCAGAAACCTTGTCGTAGGCTCACCTTGTCCGGGGACCCAGGCATGCTGCCTTTCCACTCTCAGAGTACTTCACCTAACCTACTGTGCAGCTGTTTCACCTTTAATATCACTGTTCCACAGGCAGCGTGATGTCACAATGCTCCTTGTCTGTAGCCCAAACCATGAGCCTTTGCAACCCTGACATAATCTACATACTTACGGTGTGTGAAGTCTTGGACCACAAATGCAGAGAAGAATAATAGATTGCTACTCTTCAGACATTTTTGCCCATTGGTTCAGATTTGAATGCTTACTGGCCATCTGAGCATCTCTGCCAGGCCACCCTATGTCTAGAGACTGTAGATTTAGAGAGTTTATAAACATTGTCAGTTCATCAATAAAGTGTGCTCGCTTCGGCAGCACATATACTAAAATTGGAACGATACAGAGAAGATTAGCATGGCCCCTGCGCAAAGATGACACGCAAATTCGTGAAGCGTTCCATATTTTAAACAGTTTTTAGGAGAGAAATCTTTTTTGTTTTCAGGACTAATTAAAATAATAAAGCAGGTTTCAGTCCTGTGTCATGTAATATGTATTTTTCAATTAGTCTCTCCTCAACATTTTTTATGTATTAGCCTTGCAGTAAAAAAGGTGCGCTCTATTTCCAGCTGCATTTAGCAAGGAAGCCTGCAGGACTTCTGGGACTTTTCTTTCTCTTTTTCAGCCTCCCTGTCATTATTCTTCACCACCCCTAAATCTATACTGCTACCAGTGATGAGTTGCTTTGTGGGAAGCAGGACAAAGAGAAGGGCAGGGCCTATGCAAATGATGGCCTCAGGGATGTCTTGGAGTCCCTTTCAGCAGTACTGTTAAAATCTGCCTTGCAACCAGATTGGTCGGGTAAGCTGAAAAACACCATGCCAGATTGGGCACCAGGTCTCTAGGCGCTTGGAAGACATATTGGGTCTACATCCCTCAGTTTCTGAGGTCCAAGAAATGTTCACCCTCCACCCTAATAGAGAGGTCTTGGCCGATCGTGGCTGAGAGGGGAAAAAGGTAGCAGGGCAAGATGCTCATGGTTCTGCTTTAATAATCGACCAACTTCCTCTCTCTCCTTAGCTGTGCTTCTGCCTGGCTACTGGGGCTACCAGTTGTAAGCCTGCAGCCCACAAGGAGCTGGTTTGTCCCTCTCACACATGTAAATGGGTAAGCATTCAATTGCACTCACCTGCCTGCGTCCACAGACCCTTGCACACACACTTTTGTCATCAAGCTTTTTTTGTAGTTAAGAGAATCAGGGACCCATGTTGAAATACAAAAGCAGCACACCACGTGACGGCCATCACATAGAGTCCAGCAGCAAATGGGAAACGTTTAACTAGCCGTGGTCCTATTACTGCAGCTCTACCGTGGAACATCTGCTGGATGAGTCCTCCTGGAGAATATTGAACCTACAACAAGTCTGAGGTAAATAAGAATTCCACAGGAATATAATGAAACAGGGACCTACAACTCTTACGAGCCAGATAGGAGTCGAACCTACAATCTTCTGATCCGTAGTCAGACACGTTATCCGTTGCGCCACAGGCCCTATGTAGACATACCCATCCTTTTGTCCTTAAGAGGGCTAGAAAGTGTGTGTGTGTGTGTGTGTGAAGGCAGAAGGAAACCCATCTGACCTCCTGAAAGTCTTTTCTGTGAGGGTTTCCTAAGTTGTACAAAGGACTTTAGGAGAAGGAAGGACCTAAAATCTAGGCGAAATGGTCCTAGATCCAAGGATATCTTTTAGATCAGGCTCAGTTTCTTAAATAGTCTGCATTAACATAATCAGTTCCCGGTCTGTGTGGGGCTGAGCTTGTGAACTCCTTAGTAATTAGGCGGATACAACAAAAAGGGGTTTAATATTACAATACAGGTTAAAATTCAGACACCTTGTCGTAGGCTCACCTTGTCCGGGGACCCAGGCATGCTGCCTTTCCACTCTCAGAGCACTTCACCTAACCTACTGTGCAGCTGTTTCACCTTTAATATCACTGTTCCACAGGCAGCGTGATGTCACAATGCTCCTTGTCTGTAGCCCAAACCATGAGCCTTTGCAACCCTGACATAATGTACATACTTACGGTGTGTGAAGTCTTGGACCACAAATGCAGTGAAGAATAATAGATTGCTACTCTTCAGACATTTTTGCCATTGGTTCAGATTTGAATGCTTACTGGCCATCTGAGCATCTCTGCCAGGCCACCCTATGTCTAGAGACTGTAGATTTAGAGAGTTTATAAACATTGTCAGTTCATCAATAAAGTGTGCTCGCTTTGGCAGCACATATACTAAAATTGGAATGATACAGAGAACATTAGCATGGCCCCTGCGCAAGGATGACACGCAAATTCGTGAAGCGTTCCATATTTTAAACAGTTTTTAGGAGAGAAATCTTTTTTGTTTTCAAGACTAATTAAAATAATAAAGCAGGTTCCAGTCCTGTGTCATGTAATATGTATTTTTCAATTAGTCTCTCCTCAACATTTGTAATGTATTTGCCTTGCAGTAAAAAAGGTGCGCTCTATGTCCAGCTGCATTTAGCAAGTAAGCCTGCAGGACTTCTGGGACTTTTCTTTCTCTTTTTCAGCCTCCCTGTCATTATTCTTCACCACCCCTAAATCTATACTGCTACCAGTGATGAGTTGCTTTGTGGGAAGCAGGACAAAGAGAAGGGCAGGGCCTATGCAAATGATGGCCTCAGGGATGTCTGGGAGTCCCTTTCAGCAGTACTGTTAAAATCTGCCTTGCAACCAGATTGGTCGGGTAAGCTGAAAAACACCATGCCAGATTGGGCACAGGTCTCTAGGCGCTTGGAAGACATATTGGGTCTACATCCCTCAGTTTCTGAGCTCCAAGAAATGTTCACCCTCCACCCTAATAGAGAGGTCTTGGCCGATCGTGGCCGAGAGGGGCTGAGAGGGGAAAAAGGTAGCAGGGCAAGATGCTCATGGTTCTGCTTTAATAATGGACCAACTTCCTCTCTCTCCTTAACTGTGCTTCTGCCTGGCTACTGGGGCTACCAGTTGTAAGCCTGCAGCCCACAAGGATCTGGTTTGTCCCTCTCACACATGTAAATGGGTAAGCATTCAATTGCACACACCTGCCTGCGTCCACAGACCCTTGCACACACACTTTTGTCAACAAGCTTTTTTTGCAGTTAAGAGAATCAGGGACCCATGTTGAAATACAAAAGCAGCACACCACGTGACAGCCATCACATAGAGTCCAGCAGCAAATGGGAAACGTTTAACTAGCCGTGGTCCTATTACTGCAGCTCTACCGTGGAACATCTGCCGGATGAGTCCTCCTGGAGAATATTGAACCTACAACAAGTCTGAGGTAAATAAGAATTCCACAGGAATATAATGAAACAGGGATCTACAACTCTTCCGAGCCAGATAGGAGTTGAACCTACAATCTTCTGATCCGTGGTCAGACGCGTTATCCATTGCGCCACTGGCCCTATGCAGACATACCCATCCTTTTGTCCTTAAGAGGGCTAGAAAGTGTGTGTGTGTGTGTGTGTGAAGGCACAAGGAAACCCATCTGACCTCCTGAAAGTCTGTTCTGTGAGGGTTTCCTAAGTTGTACAAAGGACTTTAGGAGAAGGAAGGACCTAAAATCTAGGCGAAATGGTCCGAGATCCAAGGAAATCTTTTAGATCAGGCTCAGTTTCTTAAATAGTCTGCATTAACATAATCAGTTCCCGGTCTTTGTGGGGCTGAGCTTGTGAACTCCTTAGTAATTAGGCGGATACAACAAAAAGGGGTTTAATATTACAATACAGGGTAAAATTCAGAAACCTTGTCGTAGGCTCACCTTGTCCGGGGACCCAGGCATGCTGCCTTTCCACTCTCAGAGCACTTCACCTAACCTACTGTGCAGCTGTTTCACCTTTAATATCACTGTTCCACAGGCAGCGTGATGTCACAATGCTCCTTGTCTGTAGCCCAAACCATGAGCCTTTGCAACCCTGACATAATCTACATACTTACGGTGTGTGAAGTCTTGGACCACAAATGCAGAGAAGAATAATAGATTGCTACTCTTCAGACATTTTTGCCCATTGGTTCAGATTTGAATGCTTACTGGCCATCTGAGCATCTCTGCCAGGCCACCCTATGTCTAGAGACTGTAGATTTAGAGAGTTTATAAACATTGTCAGTTCATCAATAAAGTGTGCTCGCTTCGGCAGCACATATACTAAAATTGGAACGATACAGAGAAGATTAGCATGGCCCCTGTGCAAAGATGACACGCAAATTCGTGAAGCGTTCCATATTTTAAACAGTTTTTAGGAGAGAAATCTTTTTTGTTTTCAGGACTAATTAAAATAATAAAGCAGGTTCCAGTCCTGTGTCATGTAATATGTATTTTTCAATTAGTCTCTCCTCAACATTTTTTATGTATTTGCCTTGCAGTAAAAAAGGTGCGCTCTATGTCCAGCTGCATTTAGCAAGGAAGCCTGCAGGACTTCTGGGACTTTTCTTTCTCTTTTTCAGCCTCCCTGTCATTATTCTTCACCACCCCTAAATCTATACTGCTACCAGTGATGAGTTGCTTTGTGGGAAGCAGGACAAAGAGAAGGGCAGGGCCTATGCAAATGATGGCCTCAGGGATGTCTGGGAGTCCCTTTCAGCAGTACTGTTAAAATCTGCCTTCCAACCAGATTGGTCGGGTAAGCTGAAAAACACCATGCCAGATTGGGCACCAGGTCTCTAGGCGCTTGGAAGACATATTGTGTCTACATCCCTCAGTTTCTGAGGTCCAAGAAATGTTCACCCTCCACCCTAATAGAGAGGTCTTGGCCGATCGTGGCCGATCGGGGCTGAGAGGGGAAAAAGGTAGCAGGGCAAGATGCTCATGGTTCTGCTTTAATAATGGACCAACTTCCTCTCTCTCCTTAGCTGTGCTTCTGTCTGGCTACTGGGGCTACCAGTTGTAAGCCTGCAGCCTGCAGCCCACAAGGAGCTGGTTTGTCCCTCTCACACATGTAAATGGGTAAGCATTCAATTGCACACACCTGCCTGCATCCACAGACCCTTGCACACACACTTTTGTCAACAAGCTTTTTTTGTAGTTAAGAGAATCAGGGACCCATGTTGAAATACAAAAGCAGCACACCATGTGACGGCCATCACATAGAGTCCAGCAGTAAATGGGAAACGTTTAACTAGCCGTGGTCCTATTACTGCAGCTCTACCGTGGAACATCTACTGGATGAGTCCTCCTGGAGAATATTGAACCTACAACAAGTCTGAGGTAAATAAGAATTCCACAGGAATATAATGAAACAGGGACCTACATCTCTTCCGAGCCAGATAGGAGTCGAACCTACAACCTTCTGATCCATGGTCAGACGCGTTATCCATTGCGCCACTGGCCCTAGGTAGACATACCCATCCTTTTGTCCTTAAGAGGGCTAGAAAGTGTGTGTGTGTGTGTGTGAAGGCACAAGGAAACCCATCTGACCTCCTGAAAGTCTGTTCTGTGAGGGTTTCCTAAGTTGTACAAAGGACTTTAGGAGAAGGAAGGACCTAAAATCTAGGCGAAATGGTCCTAGATCCAAGGAAATCTTTTAGATCAGGCTCAGTTTCTTAAATAGTCTGCATTAACATAATCAGTTCCTGGTCTTTGTGGGGCTGAGCTTGTGAACTCCTTAGTAATTAGGCGGATACAACAAAAAGGGGTTTAATATTACAATACAGGTTAAAATTCAGACACCTTGTCGTAGGCTCACCTTGTCCAGGGACCCAAGCATGCTGCCTTTCCACTCTCAGAGCACTTCACCTAACCTACTGTGCAGCTGTTTCACC
>NC_136067.1:1130642278-1130684778 GCF_964261635.1 Lissotriton helveticus | reverse complement strand
TTTTTGTAGTTAAGAGAATCAGGGACCCATGTTGAAATACAAAAGCAGCACACCACGTGACGGCCATCACATAGAGTCCAGCAGCAAATGGGAAACGTTTAACTAGCCGTGGTCCTATTACTGCAGCTCTACCGTGGAACATCTGCTGGATGAGTCCTCCTGGAGAATATTGAACCTACAACAAGTCTGAGGTAAATAAGAATTCCACAGGAATATAATGAAACAGTGACCTACAACTCTTCCGAGCCAGATAGGAGTCGAACCTACAATCTTCTGATCCGTGGTCAGACACGTTATCCATTGCGCCACTGGCCCTATGTAGACATACCCATCCTTTTAACCTTAAGAGGGCTAGAAAGTGTGTGTGTGTGTGAAGGCACAAGGAAACCCATCTGACCTCCTGAAAGTCTGTTCTGTGAGGGTTTCCTAAGTTGTACAAAGGACTTTAGGAGAAGGAAGGACCTAAAATCTAGGCGAAATGGTCCTAGATCCAAGGAAATCTTTTAGATCAGGCTCAGTTTCTTAAATAGTCTGCATTAACATAATCAGTTCCCGGTCTGTGTGGGGCTGAGCTTGTGAACTCCTTAGTAATTAGGCGGATACAACAAAAAGGGGTTTAATATTACGATACAGGTTAAAATTCAGACACCTTGTCGTAGGCTCACCTTGTCCGGGGACCCAGGCATGCTGCCTTTCCACTCTCAGAGCACTTCACCTAACCTACTGTGCAGCTGTTTCACCTTTAATATCACTGTTCCACAGGCAGCGTGATGTCACAATGCTCCTTGTCTGTAGCCCAAACCATGAGCCTTTGCAACCCTGACATAATCTACATACTTACGGTGTGTGAAGTCTTGGACCACAAATGCAGTGAAGAATAATAGATTGCTACTCTTCAGACATTTTTGCCCATTGGTTCAGATTTGAATGCTTACTGGCCATCTGAGCATCTCTGCCAGGCCACCCTATGTCTAGAGACTGTAGATTTAGAGAGTTTATAAACATTGTCAGTTCATCAATAAAGTGTGCTCGCTTTGGCAGCACATATACTAAAATTGGAACGATACAGAGAAGATTACCATGGGCCCTGCGCAAGGATGACACGCAAATTCGTGAAGCGTTCCATATTTTAAACAGTTTTTAGGAGAGAAATCTTTTTTGTTTTCAGGACTAATTAAAATAATAAAGCAGGTTCCAGTCCTGTGTCATGTAATATGTATTTTTCAATTAGTCACCCCTCAACATTTTTAATGTATTTGCCTTGCAGTAAAAAAGGTGCGCTCTATGTCCAGCTGCATTTAGCAAGGAAGCCTGCAGGACTTCTGGGACTTTTCTTTCTCTTTTTCAGCCTACCTGTCATTATTCTTCACCACCCCTAAATCTATACTGCTACCAGTGATGAGTTGCTTTGTGGGAAGCAGGGCAAAGAGAAGGGCAGGGCCTATGCAAATGATGGCCTCAGGGATGTCTGGGAGTCCCTTTCAGCAGTACTGTTAAAATCTGCCTTTCAACCAGATTGGTCGGTTAAGCTGAAAAACACCATGCCAGATTGGGCACCAGGTCTCTAGGCGCTTGGAAGACATATTGGGTCTACATCCCTCAGTTTCTGAGGTCCAAGAAATGTTCTCCCTCCACCCTAATAGAGAGGTCGTGGCCGATCGTGGCCGAGAGGGGAAAAAGGTAGCAGGGCAAGATGCTCATGGTTCTGCTTTAATAATGGACCAACTTCCTCTCTCTCCTTAGCTGTGCTTCTGCCTGGCTACTGGGGCTAGCAGTTGTAAGCCTGCAGCCCACAAGGAGCTGGTTTGTCCCTCTCACACATGTAAATGGGTAAGCATTCAATTGCACACACCTGCCTGCGTCCACAGACCCTTGCACACACACTTTTGTCAACAAGCTTTTTTTGTAGTTAAGAGAATCAGGGACCCATGTTGAAATACAAAAGCAGCACACCACGTGACGGCCATCACATAGAGTCCAGCAGCAAATGGGAAACGTTTAACTAGCCGTGGTCCTATTACTGCAGCTCTACCGTGGAACATCTGCTGGATGAGTCCTCCTGGAGAATATTGAACCTACAAAAAGTCTGAGGTAAATAAGAATTCCACAGGAATATAATGAAACAGGGACCTACAACTCTTCCGAGCCAGATAGGAGTCGAACCTACAATCTTCTGATCCGTGGTCAGACGCGTTATCCATTGCGCCACTGGCCCTATGTAGACATACCCATCCTTTTGTCCTTAAGAGGGCTAGAAAGTGTGTGTGTGTGTGTGTGTGTGTGTGAAGGCACAAGGAAACCCATCTGACCTCCTGAAAGTCTGTTCTGTGAGGGTTTCCTAAGTTGTACAAAGGACTTTAGGAGAAGGAAGGACCTAAAATCTAGGCGAAATGGTCCTAGATCCAAGGAAATCTTTTAGATCAGGCTCAGTTTCTTAAATAGTCTGCATTAACATAATCAGTTCCCGGTCTGTGTGGGGCTGAGCTTGTGAACTCCTTAATAATTAGGCGGATACAACAAAAAGGGGTTTAATATTACAATACAGGTTAAAATTCAGACACCTTTTTGTAGGCTCACCTTGTCCGGGGACCCAGGCATGCTGCCTTTACACTCTCAGAGCACTTCACCTAACCTACTGTGCAGCTGTTTCACCTTTAATATCACTGTTCCACAGGCAGCGTGATGTCACAATGCTCCTTGTCTGTAGCTCAAACCATGAGCCTTTGCAACCCTGACATAATGTACATACTTACGGTGTGTGAAGTCTTGGACCACAAATGCAGTGAAGAATAATAGATTGCTACTCTTCAGACATTTTTGCCCATTGGTTCAGATTTGAATGCTTACTGGCCATCTGACCATCTCTGCCAGGCCACCCTATGTCTAGAGACTGTAGATTTAGAGAGTTTATAAACATTGTCAGTTCATCAATAAAGTGTGCTCGCTTCGGCAGCACATATACTAAAATTGGAACGATACAGAGAAGATTAGCATGGCCCCTGCGCAAGGATGACACGCAAATTCGTGAAGCGTTCCATATTTTAAACAGTTTTTAGGAGAGAAATCGTTTTTGTTTTCAAGACTAATTAAAATAATAAAGCAGGTTCCAGTCCTGTGTCATGTAATATGTATTTTTCAATTAGTCTCCCCTCAACATTTTTAATGTATTTGCCTTGCAGTAAAAAAGGTGCGCTCTATGTCCAGCTGCATTTAGCAGGGAAGCCTGCAGGACTTCTGGGACTTTTCTTTCTCTTTTTCAGCCTCCCTGTCATTATTCTTCACCACCCCTAAATCTATACTGCTACCAGTGATGAGTTGCTTTGTGGGAAGCAGGACAAAGAGAAGGGCATGGCCTATGCAAATGATGGCCTCAGGGATGTCTGGGAGTCCCTTTCAGCAGTACTGTTAAAATCTGCCTTGCAACCAGATTGGTCGGGTAAGCTGAAAAACACCATGCCAGATTGGGCACCAGGTCTCTAGGCGCTTGGAAGACATATTGGGTCTACATCCCTCAGTTTCTGAGGTCCAAGAAATGTTCACCCTCCACCCTAATAGAGAGGTCTTGGCCGATCGTGGCCGAGAGAGGCTGAGAGGGGAAAAAGGTAGCAGGGCAAGATGCTCATGGTTCTGCTTTAATAATGGACCAACTTCCTCTCTCTCCTTAGCTGTGCTTCTGCCTGGCTACTGGGGCTACCAGTTGTAAGCCTGCAGCCCACAAGGAGCTGGTTTGTCCCTCTCACACATGTAAATGGGTAAGCATTCAATTGCACACACACTTTTGTCAACAAGCTTTTTTTGTAGTTAAGAGAATCAGGGACCCATGTTGAAATACAAAAGCAGCACACCACGTGACGGCCATCACATAGAGTCCAGCAGCAAATAGGAAACGTTTAACTAGCCGTGGTCCTATTACTGCAGCTCTACCGTGGAACATCTGCTGGATGAGTCCTCCTGGAGAATATTGAACCTACAACAAGTCTGAGGTAAATAAGAATTCCACAGGAATATAATGAAACAGGGACCTACAACTCTTCCGAGCCAGATAGGAGTCGAACCTACAATCTTCTGATCCGTGGTCAGACGCGTTATCCATTGCGCCACTGGCCCTATGTAGACATACCCATCCTTTTGTCCTTAAGAGGGCTAGAAAGTGTGTGTGTGTGTGAGTGTGTGAAGGCACAAGGAAACCCATCTGACCTCCTGAAAGTCTGTTCTGTGAGGGTTTCCTAAGTTGTACAAAGGACTTTAGGAGAAGGAAGGACCTAAAATCTAGGCGAAATGGTCCTAGATCCAAGGAAATCTTTTAGATCAGGCTCAGTTTCTTAAATAGTCTGCATTAACATAATAAGTTCCCGGTCTTTGTGGGGCTGAGCTTGTGAACTCCTTAGTAATTAGGCGGATACAACAAAAAGGGGTTTAATATTACAATACAGGTTAAAATTCAGAAACCTTGTCGTAGGCTCACCTTGTCCGGGGACCCAGGCATGCTGCCTTTCCACTCTTAGAGCACTTCACCTAACCTACTGTGCAGCTGTTTCACCTTTAATATCACTGTTCCACAGGCAGCGTGATGTCACAATGCTCCTTGTCTGTAGCCCAAACCATGAGCCTTTGCAACCCTGACATAATCTACATACTTACGGTGTGTGAAGTCTTGGACCACAAATGCAGAGAAGAATAATAGATTGCTACTCTTCAGACATTTTTGCCCATTGGTTCAGATTTGAATGCTTATTGGCCATCTGAGCATCTCTGCCAGGCCACCCTATGTCTAGAGAGTGTAGATTTAGAGAGTTTATAAACATTGTCAGTTCATCAATAAAGTGTGCTCGCTTCGGCAGCACATATACTAAAATTGGAACGATACAGTGAAGATTAGCATGGCCCCTGAGCAAAGATGACACGCAAATTTGTGAAGCGTTCCATATTTTAAACAGTTTTTAGGAGAGAAATCTTTTTTGTTTTCAAGACTAATTAAAATAATAAAGCAGGTTCCAGTCCTGTTTCATGTAATATGTATTTTTCAATTAGTCTCCCCTCAACATTTTTAATGTATTTGCCTTGCAGTAAAAAAGGTGCGCTCTATGTCCAGCTGCATTTAGCAAGGAAGCCTGCAGGACTTCTGGGACTTTTCTTTCTCTTTTTCAGCCTCCCTGTCATTATTCTTCACCACCCCTAAATCTATACTGCTACCAGTGATGAGTTGCTTTGTGGGAAGCAGGACAAAGAGAAGGGCAGGGCCTATGCAAATGATGGCCTCAGGGATGTCTGGGAGTCCCTTTCAGCAGTACTGTTAAAATCTGCCTTGCAACCAGATTGGTCGGTTAAGCTGAAAAACACCATGCCAGATTGGGCACCAGGTCTCTAGGTGCTTGGAAGACATATTGGGTCTACATCCCTCAGTTTCTGAGGTCCAAGAAATGTTCACCCTCCACCCTAATAGAGAGGTCTTGGCCGATCGTGGCCGAGAGGGGAAAAAGGTAGCAGGGCAAGATGTTTATGGTTCTGCTTTAATAATGGACCAACTTCCTCTCTCTCCTTAGCTGTGCTTCTGCCTGGCTACTGGGGCTACCAGTTGTAAGCCTGCAGCCCACAAGGAGCTGGTTTGTCCCTCTCACACATGTAAATGGGTAAGCATTCAATTGCACACAACTGCCTGCGTCCACAGACCCTTGCACACACACTTTTGTCAACAAGCTTTTTTTGTAGTTAAGAGAATCAGGGACCCATGTTGAAATACAAAAGCAGCACACCACGTGACGGGTATCACATAGAGTCCAGCAGCAAATGGGAAACGTTTAACTAGCCGTGGTCCTATTACTGCAGCTCTACCGTGGAACATCTGCTGGATGAGTCCTCCTGGAGAATATTGAACCTACAACAAGTCTGAGGTAAATAAGAATTCCACAGGAATATAATGAAACAGGGACCTACAACTCTTCCGAGCCAGATAGGAGTCAAACCTGCAATCTTCTGATCCGTGGTCAGACGCGTTATCCATTGCGCCACTGGCCCTATGTAGACATACCCATCCTTTTGTCCTTAAGAGGGCTAGAAAGTGTGTGTGTGTGTGAGTGTGTGAAGGCACAAGGAAACCCATCTGACCTCCTGAAAGTCTGTTCTGTGAGGGTTTCCTAAGTTGTACAAAGGACTTTAGGAGAAGGAAGGACCTAAAATCTAGGCGAAATGGTCCTAGATCCAAGGAAATCTTTTAGATCAGGCTCAGTTTCTTAAATAGTCTGCATTAACATAATCAGTTCCCGGTCTGTGTGGGGCTGAGCTTGTGAACTCCTTAGTAATTAGGCGGATACAACAAAAAGGGGTTTAATATTACAATACAGGTTAAAATTCAGACACCTTGTCGTAGGCTCACCTTGTCCGGGGACCCAGGCATGCTGCCTTTCCACTCTCAGAGCACTTCACCTAACCTACTGTGCAGCTGTTTCACCTTTAATATCACTGTTCCACAGGCAGCGTGATGTCACAATGCTCCTTGTCTGTAGCCCAAACCATGAGCCTTTGCAACCCTGACATAATGTACATACTTACGGTGTGTGAAGCCTTGGACCACAAATGCAGTGAAGAATAATAGATTGCTACTCTTCAGACATTTTTGCCCATTGGTTCAGATTTGAATGCTTACTGGCCATCTGAGCATCTCTGCCAGGCCACCCTATGTCTAGAGACTGTAGATTTAGAGAGTTTATAAACATTGTCAGTTCATCAATAAAGTGTGCTCGCTTCGGCAGCACATATACTAAAATTGGAACGATACAGAGAAGATTAGCATGGCCCCTGCGCAAGGATGACACGCAAATTTGTGAAGCGTTCCATATTTTAAACAGTTTTTAGGAGAGAAATCTTTTTTGTTTTCAAGACTAATTAAAATGATAAAGCAGGTTCCAGTCCTGTGTCATGTAATATGTATTTTTCAATTAGTCTCTCCTCAACATTTTTAATGTATTTGCCTTGCAGTAAAAAAGGTGCGCTCTATGTCCAGCTGCATTTAGCAAGGAAGCCTGCAGGACTTCTGGGACTTTTCTTTCTCTTTTTCAGCCTCCCTGTCATTATTCTTCACCACCCCTAAATCTATACTGCTACCAGTGATGAGTTGCTTTGTGGGAAGCAGGACAAAGAGAAGGGCAGGGCCTATGCAAATGATGGCCTCAGGGATGTCTGGGAGTCCCTTTCAGCAATACTGTTAAAATCTGCCTTGCAACCAGATTGGTCGGTTAAGCTGAAAAACACCATGCCAGATTGGGCACCAGGTCTCTAGGCGCTTGGAAGACATATTGGGTCTACATCCCTCAGTTTCTGAGGTCCAAGAAATGTTCACCCTCCACCCTAATAGAGAGGTCTTGGCCGATCGTGGCCGAGAGGGGAAACAGGTAGCAGGGCAAGATGCTCATGGTTCTGCTTTAATAATGGACCAACTTCCTCTCTCTCCTTAGCTGTGCTTCTGCCTGGCTACTGGGGCTACCAGTTGTAAGCCTGCAGCCCACAAGGAGCTGGTTTGTCCCTCTCACACATGTAAATGGGTAAGCATTCAATTGCACACACCTGCCTGCGTCCACAGACCCTTGCACACACACTTTTGTCAACAAGCTTTTTTTGTAGTTAAGAGAATCAGGGACCCATGTTGAAATACAAAAGCAGCACACCACGTGACGGCCATCACATAGAGTCCACCAGCAAATGGGAAACGTTTAACTAGCCGTGGTCCTATTACTGCAGCTCTACCGTGGAACATCTGCTGGATGAGTCCTCCTGGAGAATATTGAACCTACAACAAGTCTGAGGTAAATAAGAATTCCACAGGAATATAATGAAACAGGGACCTACAACTCTTCCGAGCCAGATAGGAGTCGAACCTACAATCTTCTGATCCGTGGTCAGACGCGTTATCCATTGCACCACTGGCCCTATGTAGACATACCCATCCTTTTGTCCTTAAGAGGGCTAGAAAGTGTGTGTGTGTGTGTGTGTGTGTGTGTGAAGGCACAAGGAAACCCATCTGACCTCCTGAAAGTCTGTTCTGTGAGGGTTTCCTAAGTTGTACAAAGGACTTTAGGAGAAGGAAGGACCTAAAATCTAGGCGAAATGGTCCTAGATCCAAGGAAATCTTTTAGATCAGGCTCAGTTTCTTAAATAGTCTGCATTAACATAATCAGTTCCCGGTCTTTGTGGGGCTGAGCTTGTGAACTCCTTAGTAATTAGGCGGATACAACAAAAAGGGGTTTAATATTACAATACAGGTTAAAATTCAGAAACCTTGTCGTAGGCTCACCTTGTCGTAGGCTCACCTTGTCCGGGGACCCAGACATGCTGCCTTTCCACTCTCAGAGCACTTCACCTAACCTACTGTGCAGCTGTTTCACCTTTAATATCACTGTTCCACAGGCAGCGTGATGTCACAATGCTCCTTGTCTGTAGCCCAAACCATGAGCCTTTGCAACCCTGACATAATCTACATACTTACGGTGTGTGAAGTCTTGGACCACAAATGCAGAGAAGAATAATAGATTGCTACTCTTCAGACATTTTTGCCCATTGGTTCAGATTTGAATGCTTACTGGCCATCTGAGCATCTCTGCCAGGCCACCCTATGTCTAGAGACTGTAGATTTAGAGAGTTTATAAACATTGTCAGTTCATCAATAAAGTGTGCTCGCTTCGGCAGCACATATACTAAAATTGGAACGATACAGAGAAGATTAGCATGGCCCCTGCACAAAGATGACACGCAAATTCGTGAAGCGTTCCATATTTTAAACAGTTTTTAGGAGAGAAATCTTTTTTGTTTTCAAGACTAATTAAAATAATAAAGCAGGTTCCAGTCCTGTGTCATGTAATATGTATTTTTCAATTAGTCTCCCCTCAACATTTTTAATGTATTTGCCTTGCAGTAAAAAAGGTGCGCTCTATATCCAGCTGCATTTAGCAAGGAAGCCTGCAGGACTTCTGGGACTTTTCTTTCTCTTTTTCAGCCTCCCTGTCATTATTCTTCACCACCCCTAAATCTATACTGCTACCAGTGATGAGTTGCTTTGTGGGAAGCAGGACAAAGAGAAGGGCAGGGCCTATGCAAATGATGGCCTCAGGGATGTCTGGGAGTCCCTTTCAGCAGTACTGTTAAAATCTGCCTTGCAACCAGATTGGTCGGGTAAGCTGAAAAACACCATACCAGATTGGGCACCAGGTCTCTAGGCGCTTGGAAGACATATTGGGTCTACATCCCTCAGTTTCTGAGGTCCAAGAAATGTTCACGCTCCACCCTAATAGAGAGGTCTTGGCCGATCGTGGCTGAGAGGGGAAAAAGGTAGCAGGGCAAGATGCTCATGGTTCTGCTTTAATAATGGACCAACTTCCTCTCTCTCCTTAGCTGTGCTTCTGCCTGGTTACTGGGGCTACCAGTTGTAAGCCTGCAGCCCACAAGGATCTGGTTTGTCCCTCTCACACATGTAAATGGGTAAGCATTCAATTGCACACACCTGCCTGCGTCCACAGACCCTTGCACACACACTTTTGTCAACAAGCTTTTTTTGTAGTTTAGAGAATCAGGGACCCATGTTGAAATACAAAAGCAGCACACCACGTGACGGGTATCACATAGAGTCCAGCAGCAAATGGGAAATGTTTAACTAGCCGTGGTCCTATTACTGCAGCTCTACCGTGGAACATCTGCTGGATGAGTCCTCCTGGAGAATATTGAACCTACAACAAGTCTGAGGTAAATAACTATTCCACAGGAATATAATGAAACAGGGACCTACAACTCTTCCGAGCCAGATAGGAGTCAAACCTACAATCTTCTGATCCGTGGTCAGATGCGTTATCCATTGCGCCACTGGCCCTATGTAGACATACCCATCCTTTTGTCCTTAAGAGGGCTAGAAAGTGTGTGTGTGTGTGAGTGTGTGAAGGCACAAGGAAACCCATCTGACCTCCTGAAAGTCTGTTCTGTGAGGGTTTCCTAAGTTGTACAAAGGACTTTAGGAGAAGGAAGGACCTAAAATCTAGGCGAAATGGTCCTAGATCCAAGGAAATCTTTTAGATCAGGCTCAGTTTCTTAAATAGTCTGCATTAACATAATCAGTTCCCGGTCTGTGTCGGGCTGAGCTTGTGAACTCCTTAGTAATTAGGCGGATACAACAAAAAGGGGTTTAATATTACAATACAGGTTAAAATTCAGACACCTTGTCGTAGGCTCACCTTGTCCGGGGACCCAGGCATGCTGCATTTCCACTCTCAGAGCACTTCACCTAACCTACTGTGCAGCTGTTTCACCTTTAATATCACTGTTCCACAGGCAGCGTGATGTCACAATGCTCCTTGTCTGTAGCCCAAACCATGAGCCTTTGCAACCCTGACATAATGTACATACTTACGGTGTGTGAAGTCTTGGACCACAAATGCAGTGAAGAATAATAGATTGCTACTCTTCAGACATTTTTGCCCATTGGTTCAGATTTGAATGCTTACTGGCCATCTGAGCATCTCTGCCAGGCCACCCTATGTCTAGAGACTGTAGATTTAGAGAGTTTATAAACATTGTCAGTTCATCAATAAAGTGTGCTCGCTTCGGCAGCACATATACTATAATTGGAACGATACAGAGAAGATTAGCATGGCCCCTGCGCAAGGATGACACGCAAATTCGTGAAGCGTTCCATATTTTAAACAGTTTTTAGGAGAGAAATCTTTTTTGTTTTCAAGACTAAAATGATAAAGCAGGTTCCAGTCCTGTGTCATGTAATATGTATTTTTCAATTAGTCTCTCCTCAACATTTTTAATGTATTTGCCTTGCAGTAAAAAAGGTGCGCTCTATGTCCAGCTGCATTTAGCAAGGAAGCCTGCAGGACTTCTGGGACTTTTCTTTCTCTTTTTCAGCCTCCCTGTCATTATTCTTCACCACCCCTAAATCTATACTGCTACCAGTGATGAGTTGCTTTGTGGGAAGCAGGACAAAGAGAAGGGCAGGGCCTATGCAAATGATGGCCTCAGGGATGTCTGGGAGTCCCTTTCAGCAGTACTGTTAAAATCTGCCTTGCAACCAGATTGGTCGGTTAAGCTGAAAAACACCATGCCAGATTGGGCACCAGGTCTCTAGGCGCTTGGAAGACATATTGGGTCTACATCCCTCAGTTTCTGAGGTCCAAGAAATGTTCACCCTCCACCCTAATAGAGAGGTCTTGGCCGATCGTGGCCGAGAGGGGAAACAGGTAGCAGAGCAAGATGCTCATGGTTCTGCTTTAATAATGGACCAACTTCCTCTCTCTCCTTAGCTGTGCTTCTGCCTGGCTACTGGGGCTACCAGTTGTAAGCCTGCAGCCCACAAGGAGCTGGTTTGTCCCTCTCACACATGTAAATGGGTAAGCATTCAATTGCACACACCTGCCTGCGTCCACAGACCCTTGCACACACACTTTTGTCAACAAGCTTTTTTTGTAGTTAAGAGAATCAGGGACCCATGTTGAAATACAAAAGCAGCACACCACGTGACGGCCATCACATAGAGTCCAGCAGCAAACGGGAAACGTTTAACTAGCCGTGGTCCTATTACTGCAGCTCTACCGTGGAACATCTGCTGGATGAGTCCTCCTGGAGAATATTGAACCTACAACAAGTCTGAGGTAAATAAGAATTCCACAGGAATATAATGAAACAGGGACCTACAACTCTTCCGAGCCAGATAGGAATCGAACCTACAATCTTCTGATCCGTGGTCAGACGCGTTATCCATTGCGCCACTGGCCCTATGTAGACATACCCATCCTTTTGTCCTTAAGAGGGCTAGAAAGTGTGTGTGTGTGTGTGTGTGTGTGTGTGAAGGCACAAGGAAACCCATCTGACCTCCTGAAAGTCTGTTCTGTGAGGGTTTCCTAAGTTGTACAAAGGACTTTAGGAGAAGGAAGGACCTAAAATCTAGGCGAAATGGTCCTAGATCCAAGGAAATCTTTTAGATCAGGCTCAGTTTCTTAAATAGTCTGCATTAACA
This sequence comes from Lissotriton helveticus, assembly GCF_964261635.1. Lineage (NCBI taxonomy): Eukaryota > Metazoa > Chordata > Amphibia > Caudata > Salamandridae > Lissotriton > Lissotriton helveticus. Next base: position 1,130,672,780 of record NC_136067.1, on the reverse strand, counting down.
TAATCAGTTCCCGGTCTTTGTGGGGCTGAGCTTGTGAACTCCTTAGTAATTAGGCGGATACAACAAAAAGGGGTTTAATATTACAATACAGGTTAAAATTCAGAAACCTTGTCGTAGGCTCACCTTGTCCGGGGACCCAGACATGCTGCCTTTCCACTCTCAGAGCACTTCACCTAACCTACTGTGCAGCTGTTTCACCTTTAATATCACTGTTCCACAGGCAGCGTGATGTCACAATGCTCCTTGTCTGTAGCCCAAACCATGAGCCTTTGCAACCCTGACATAATCTACATACTTACGGTGTGTGAAGTCTTGGACCACAAATGCAGAGAAGAATAATAGATTGCTACTCTTCAGACATTTTTGCCCATTGGTTCAGATTTGAATGCTTACTGGCCATCTGAGCATCTCTGCCAGGCCACCCTATGTCTAGAGACTGTAGATTTAGAGAGTTTATAAACATTGTCAGTTCATCAATAAAGTGTGCTCGCTTCGGCAGCACATATACTAAAATTGGAACGATACAGAGAAGATTAGCATGGCCCCTGCACAAAGATGACACGCAAATTCGTGAAGCGTTCCATATTTTAAACAGTTTTTAGGAGAGAAATCTTTTTTGTTTTCAAGACTAATTAAAATAATAAAGCAGGTTCCAGTCCTGTGTCATGTAATATGTATTTTTCAATTAGTCTCCCCTCAACATTTTTAATGTATTTGCCTTGCAGTAAAAAAGGTGCGCTCTATATCCAGCTGCATTTAGCAAGGAAGCCTGCAGGACTTCTGGGACTTTTCTTTCTCTTTTTCAGCCTCCCTGTCATTATTCTTCACCACCCCTAAATCTATACTGCTACCAGTGATGAGTTGCTTTGTGGGAAGCAGGACAAAGAGAAGGGCAGGGCCTATGCAAATGATGGCCTCAGGGATGTCTGGGAGTCCCTTTCAGCAGTACTGTTAAAATCTGCCTTGCAACCAGATTGGTCGGGTAAGCTGAAAAACACCATACCAGATTGGGCACCAGGTCTCTAGGCGCTTGGAAGACATATTGGGTCTACATCCCTCAGTTTCTGAGGTCCAAGAAATGTTCACGCTCCACCCTAATAGAGAGATCGTGGCCGATTGTGGCCGATCGTGGCTGAGAGGGGAAAAAGGTAGCAGGGCAAGATGCTCATGGTTCTGCTTTAATAATGGACCAACTTCCTCTCTCTCCTTAGCTGTGCTTCTGCCTGGTTACTGGGGCTACCAGTTGTAAGCCTGCAGCCCACAAGGATCTGGTTTGTCCCTCTCACACATGTAAATGGGTAAGCATTCAATTGCACACACCTGCCTGCGTCCACAGACCCTTGCACACACACTTTTGTCAACAAGCTTTTTTTGTAGTTTAGAGAATCAGGGACCCATGTTGAAATACAAAAGCAGCACACCACGTGACGGGTATCACATAGAGTCCAGCAGCAAATGGGAAATGTTTAACTAGCCGTGGTCCTATTACTGCAGCTCTACCGTGGAACATCTGCTGGATGAGTCCTCCTGGAGAATATTGAACCTACAACAAGTCTGAGGTAAATAACTATTCCACAGGAATATAATGAAACAGGGACCTACAACTCTTCCGAGCCAGATAGGAGTCAAACCTACAATCTTCTGATCCGTGGTCAGATGCGTTATCCATTGCGCCACTGGCCCTATGTAGACATACCCATCCTTTTGTCCTTAAGAGGGCTAGAAAGTGTGTGTGTGTGTGAGTGTGTGAAGGCACAAGGAAACCCATCTGACCTCCTGAAAGTCTGTTCTGTGAGGGTTTCCTAAGTTGTACAAAGGACTTTAGGAGAAGGAAGGACCTAAAATCTAGGCGAAATGGTCCTAGATCCAAGGAAATCTTTTAGATCAGGCTCAGTTTCTTAAATAGTCTGCATTAACATAATCAGTTCCCGGTCTGTGTCGGGCTGAGCTTGTGAACTCCTTAGTAATTAGGCGGATACAACAAAAAGGGGTTTAATATTACAATACAGGTTAAAATTCAGACACCTTGTCGTAGGCTCACCTTGTCCGGGGACCCAGGCATGCTGCATTTCCACTCTCAGAGCACTTCACCTAACCTACTGTGCAGCTGTTTCACCTTTAATATCACTGTTCCACAGGCAGCGTGATGTCACAATGCTCCTTGTCTGTAGCCCAAACCATGAGCCTTTGCAACCCTGACATAATGTACATACTTACGGTGTGTGAAGTCTTGGACCACAAATGCAGTGAAGAATAATAGATTGCTACTCTTCAGACATTTTTGCCCATTGGTTCAGATTTGAATGCTTACTGGCCATCTGAGCATCTCTGCCAGGCCACCCTATGTCTAGAGACTGTAGATTTAGAGAGTTTATAAACATTGTCAGTTCATCAATAAAGTGTGCTCGCTTCGGCAGCACATATACTATAATTGGAACGATACAGAGAAGATTAGCATGGCCCCTGCGCAAGGATGACACGCAAATTCGTGAAGCGTTCCATATTTTAAACAGTTTTTAGGAGAGAAATCTTTTTTGTTTTCAAGACTAATTAAAATGATAAAGCAGGTTCCAGTCCTGTGTCATGTAATATGTATTTTTCAATTAGTCTCTCCTCAACATTTTTAATGTATTTGCCTTGCAGTAAAAAAGGTGTGCTCTATGTCCAGCTGCATTTAGCAAGGAAGCCTGCAGGACTTCTGGGACTTTTCTTTCTCTTTTTCAGCCTCCCTGTCATTATTCTTCACCACCCCTAAATCTTTACTGCTACCAGTGATGAGTTGCTTTGTGGGAAGCAGGACAAAGAGAAGGGCAGGGCCTATGCAAATGATGGCCTCAGGGATGTCTGGGAGTCCCTTTCAGCAGTACTGTTAAAATCTGCCTTGCAACCAGATTGGTCGGTTAAGCTGAAAAACACCATGCCAGATTGGGCACCAGGTCTCTAGGCGCTTGGAAGACATATTGGGTCTACATCCCTCAGTTTCTGAGGTCCAAGAAATGTTCACCCTCCACCCTAATAGAGAGGTCTTGGCCGATCGTGGCCGAGAGGGGAAAAAGGTAGCAGGGCAAGATGTTTATGGTTCTGCTTTAATAATGGACCAACTTCCTCTCTCTCCTTAGCTGTGCTTCTGCCTGGCTACTGGGGCTACCAGTTGTAAGCCTGCAGCCCACAAGGAGCTGGTTTGTCCCTCTCACACATGTAAATGGGTAAGCATTCAATTGCACACACCTGCCTGCGTCCACAGACCCTTGCACACACACTTTTGTCAACAAGCTTTTTTTGTAGTTAGGAGAATCAGGGACCCATGTTGAAATACAAAAGCAGCACACCACGTGACGGCCATCACATTGAGTCCAGCAGCAAATGGGAAACGTTTAACTAGCCGTGGTCCTATTACTGCAGCTCTACCGTGGAACATCTGCTGGATGAGTCCTCCTGGAGAATATTGAACCTACAACAAGTCTGAGGTAAATAAGAATTCCACAGGAATATAATGAAACAGGGACCTACAACTCTTACGAGCCAGATAGGAGTCGAACCTACAATCTCATGATCCGTGGTCAGACGCGTTATCCATTGCGCCACTGGCCCTATGTAGACATACCCATCCTTTTGTCCTTAAGAGGGCTAGAAAGTGTGTGTGTGTGTGTGTGTGTGTGAAGGCACAAGGAAACCCATCTGACCTCCTGAAAGTCTGTTCTGTGAGGGTTATCTAAGTTGTACAAATGACTTTAGGAGAAGGAAGGACCTAAAATCTAGGCGAAATGGTCCTAGATCCAAGGAAATCTTTTAGATCAGGCTCAGTTTCTTAAATAGTCTGCATTAACATAATCATTTCCCGGTCTGTGTGGGGCTGAGCTTGTGAACTCCTTAGTAATTAGGCGGATACAACAAAAAGGGGTTTAATATTACAATACAGGTTAAAATTCAGACACCTTGTCGTAGGCTCACCTTGTCCGGGGACCCAGGCATGCTGCCTTTCCACTCTCAGAGCACTTCACCTAACCTACTGTGCAGCTGTTTCACCTTTAATATCACTGTTCCACAGGCAGCGTGATGTCACAATGCTCCTTGTCTGTAGCCCAAACCATGAGCCTTTGCAACCCTGACATAATCTACATACTTACGGTGTGTGAAGTCTTGGACCACAAATGCAGTGAAGAATAATAGATTGCTACTCTTCAGACATTTTTGCCCATTGGTTCAGATTTGAATGCTTACTGGCCATCTGAGCATCTCTGCCAGGCCACCCTATGTCTAGAGACTGTAGATTTAGAGAGTTTATAAACATTGTCAGTTCATCAATAAAGTGTGCTCGCTTCGGCAGCACATATACTAAAATTGGAACGATACAGAGAAGATTAGCATGGCCCCTGCGCAAGGATGACACGCAAATTCGTGAAGCGTTCCATATTTTAAACAGTTTTTAGGAGAGAAATCTTTTTTGTTTTCAAGACTAATTAAAATAATAAAGCAGGTTCCAGTCCTGTGTCATGTAATATGTATTTTTCAATTAGTCTCTCCTCAACATTTTTAATGTATTTGCCTTGCAGTAAAAAAGGTGCGCTCTATGTCCAGCTGCATTTAGCAAGGAAGCCTGCAGGACTTCTGGGACTTTTCTTTCTCTTTTTCAGCCTCCCTGTCATTATTCTTCACCACCCCTAAATCTATACTGCTACCAGTGATGAGTTGCTTTGTGGGAAGCAGGCGAAGAGAAGGGCAGGGCCTATGCAAATGATGGCCTCAGGGATGTCTGGGAGTCCCTTTCAGCAGTACTGTTAAAATCTGCCTTGCAACCAGATTGGTCGGGTAAGCTGAAAAACACCATGCCAGATTGGGCACAGGTCTCTAGGCGCTTGGAAGACATATTGGGTCTACATCCCTCAGTTTCTGAGCTCCAAGAAATGTTCACCCTCCACCCTAATAGAGAGGTCTTGGCCGATCGTGGCCGATCGTGGCCGAGAGGGGAAAAAGGTAGCAGGGCAAGATGCTCATGGTTCTGCTTTAATAATGGACCAACTTCCTCTCTCTCCTTAGCTGTGCTTCTGCCTGGCTACTGGGGCTACCAGTTGTAAGCCTGCAGCCCACAAGGAGCTGGTTTGTCCCTCTCACACATGTAAATGGGTAAGCATTCAATTGCACACACCTGCCTGCGTCCACAGACCCTTGCACACACACTTTTGTCAACAAGCTTTTTTTGTAGTTAAGAGAATCAGGGACCCATGTTGAAATACAAAAGCAGCACACCATGTGACGGCCATCACATAGAGTCCAGCAGCAAATGGGAAACGTTTAACTAGCCGTGGTCCTATTACTGGATCATCTCGTTCCTAGCCGGGAGAACACAGAGAGTCCGACTCCCCCCTTTCTACTCAGAGCCCACCGAAGTCATCTGCGGCGTACCTCAAGGCTCCTCACTCAGTCCCACCCTCTTCAACGTCTACATGAGTCCCCTCGCCTCCATCGCACGTCAACACAACCTCAACATCATCTCCTACGCCGACGACACCCAGCTAATCCTTTCCCTCACCAAAGACCCCAACACCGCCAAAAACAACCTTCACGAAGGTATGAAAGAAGTAGCCGAATGGATGAAACAGAGCCGCTTAAAACTCAACTCAGACAAAACGGAGGTGCTCATCCTTGGGTCCTCCCCCTCAGCTTGGGACGACTCCTGGTGGCCTTCCACTTTGGGATCAGCGCCCACACCCACGGACCATGCACGTAACCTTGGCTTCATTCTAGACTCCTCTCTCTCAATGTCCAGACAAGTCAACGCCGTATCGTCCTCCTGCTTCAACGTCCTTCGCATTCTCAAAAAGATCTTCCGCTGGATCCCCCTCGAAACAAGAAAGACTGTCACCCATGCACTGGTCACGAGTCGACTGGACTATGGCAACACTCTCTACGCCGGGATTACAACAAAATTGCAGAAAAAGCTCCAGCGCATCCAAAACGCATCAGTGAGACTCATATTAGACATCCCGCGCCAAGAGCACATCACCGGTCACTTAAAAAACCTCCACTGGCTTCCCGTCAACAAAAGAATTACTTTCCGCCTTCTTACCCACGCACACAAGGCCCTTTATAATCTAGGACCCAAATGCCTCAACACCCGACTGTCCTTTTACTATCCTACCCGCCAACTAAGATCATCCAATCAAGCCCTCGCCGCAGTCCCGCGCATCCGAAAAACCACCATGGGTGGCAGATCCTTGTCCTTCCTGGCTGCCAAGACCTGGAACTCACTCCCCACCCACCTCCGCCTTACTCAGAATCACATCTCCTTCAGAAAAGAACTGAAAACTTGGCTATTCGATAAACAGTGAACCCCTCCCTCTAGCGCCTTGAGACCCTCTGGGTGAGTAGTGCGCTTTATAAATGCCTGAACTTGAACTTGAACTTACTGCAGCTCTACCGTGGAACATCTGCTGGATGAGTCCTCCTGGATAATATTGAACCTACAACAAGTCTGAGGTAAATAAGAGTTCCACAGGAATATAATGAAACAGGGACCTACAACTCTTCCGAGCCAGATAGGAGTCGAACCTACAATCTTCTGATCCGTGGTCAGATGCGTTATCCATTGCGCCACTGGCCCTATGTAGACATACCCATCCTTTTGTCCTTAAGAGGGCTAGAAAGTGTGTGTGTGTGTGAAGGCACAAGGAAACCCATCTGACCTCCTGAAAGTCTGTTCTGTGAGGGTTTCCTAAGTTGTACAAAGGACTTTAGGAGAAGGAAGGACCTAAAATCTAGGCGAAATGGTCCTAGATCCAAGGAAATCTTTTAGATCAGGCTCAGTTTCTTAAATAGTCTGCATTAACATAATCAGTTCCCGGTCTTTGTGGGGCTGAGCTTGTGAACTCCTTAGTAATTAGGCGGATACAACAAAAAGGGGTTTAATATTACAATACAGGTTAAAATTCAGACACCTTGTCGTAGGCTCACCTTGTCCGGGGACCCAGGCATGCTGCCTTTCCACTCTCAGAGCACTTCACCTAACCTACTGTGCAGCTGTTTCACCTTTAATATCACTGTTCCACAGGCAGCGTGATGTCACAATGCTCCTTGTCTGTAGCCCAAACCATGAGCCTTTGCAACCCTGACATAATCTACATACTTACGGTGTGTGAAGTCTTGGACCACAAATGCAGAGAAGAATAATAGATTGCTACTCTTCAGACATTTTTGCCCATTGGTTCAGATTTGAATGCTTACTGGCCATCTGAGCATCTCTGCCAGGCCACCCTATGTCTAGAGAGTGTAGATTTAGAGAGTTTATAAACATTGTCAGTTCATCAATAAAGTGTGCTCGCTTCGGCAGCACATATACTAAAATTGGAACGATACAGTGAAGATTAGCATGGCCCCTGCGCAAAGATGACACGCAAATTTGTGAAGCGTTCCATATTTTAAACAGTTTTTAGGAGAGAAATCTTTTTTGTTTTCAAGACTAATTAAAATAATAAAGCAGGTTCCAGTCCTGTGTCATGTAATATGTATTTTTCAATTAGTCTCCCCTCAACATTTTTAATGTATTTGCCTTGCAGTAAAAAAGGTGCGCTCTATGTCCAGCTGCATTTAGCAAGGAAGCCTGCAGGACTTCTGGGACTTTTCTTTCTCTTTTTCAGCCTCCCTGTCATTATTCTTCACCACCCCTAAATCTATACTGCTACCAGTGATGAGTTGCTTTGTGGGAAGCAGGACAAAGAGAAGGGCAGGGCCTATGCAAATGATGGCCTCAGGGATGTCTGGGAGTCCCTTTCAGCAGTACTGTTAAAATCTGCCTTGCAACCAGATTGGTCGGTTAAGCTGAAAAACACCATGCCAGATTGGGCACCAGGTCTCTAGGTGCTTGGAAGACATATTGGGTCTACATCCCTCAGTTTCTGAGGTCCAAGAAATGTTCACCCTCCACCCTAATAGAGAGGTCTTGGCCGATCGTGGCCGAGAGGGGAAAAAGGTAGCAGGGCAAGATGTTTATGGTTCTGCTTTAATAATGGACCAACTTCCTCTCTCTCCTTAGCTGTGCTTCTGCCTGGCTACTGGGGCTACCAGTTGTAAGCCTGCAGCCCACAAGGAGCTGGTTTGTCCCTCTCACACATGTAAATGGGTAAGCATTCAATTGCACACACCTGCCTGCGTCCACAGACCCTTGCACACACACTTTTGTCAACAAGCTTTTTTTGTAGTTAAGAGAATCAGGGACCCATGTTGAAATACAAAAGCAGCACACCACGTGACGGCCATCACATAGAGTCCAGCAGCAAATGGGAAACGTTTAACTAGCCGTGGTCCTATTACTGCAGCTCTACCGTGGAACATCTGCTGGATGAGTCCTCCTGGAGAATATTGAACCTACAACAAGTCTGAGGTAAATAAGAATTCCACAGGAATATAATGAAACAGGGACCTACAACTCTTCCGAGCCAGATAGGAGTCGAACCTACAATCTTCTGATCCGTGGTCAGACGCGTTATCCATTGCGCCACTGGCCCTATGTAGACATACCCATCCTTTTGTCCTTAAGAGGGCTAGAAAGTGTGTGTGTGTGTGTGTGTGTGTGTGTGTGTGTGTGTGAAGGCACAAGGAAACCCATCTGACCTCCTGAAAGTCTGTTCTGTGAGGGTTTCCTAAGTTGTACAAAGGACTTTAGGAGAAGGAAGGACCTAAAATCTAGGCGAAATGGTCCTAGATCCAAGGAAATCTTTTAGATCAGGCTCAGTTTCTTAAATAGTCTGCATTAACATAATCAGTTCCCGGTCTTTGTGGGGCTGAGCTTGTGAACTCCTTAGTAATTAGGCGGATACAACAAAAAGGGGTTTAATATTACAATACAGGTTAAAATTCAGAAACCTTGTCGTAGGCTCACCTTGTCCGGGGACCCAGACATGCTGCCTTTCCACTCTCAGAGCACTTCACCTAACCTACTGTGCAGCTGTTTCACCTTTAATATCACTGTTCCACAGGCAGCGTGATGTCACAATGCTCCTTGTCTGTAGCCCAAACCATGAGCCTTTGCAACCCTGACATAATCTACATACTTACGGTGTGTGAAGTCTTGGACCACAAATGCAGTGAAGAATAATAGATTGCTACTCTTCAGACATTTTTGCCCATTGGTTCAGATTTGAATGCTTACTGGCCATCTGAGCATCTCTGCCAGGCCACCCTATGTCTAGAGACTGTAGATTTAGAGAGTTTATAAACATTGTCAGTTCATCAATAAAGTGTGCTCGCTTCGGCAGCACATATACTAAAATTGGAACGATACAGAGAAGATTAGCATGGCCCCTGCACAAAGATGACACGCAAATTCGTGAAGCGTTCCATATTTTAAACAGTTTTTAGGAGAGAAATCTTTTTTGTTTTCAAGACTAATTAAAATAATAAAGCAGGTTCCAGTCCTGTGTCATGTAATATGTATTTTTCAATTAGTCTCCCCTCAACATTTTTAATGTATTTGCCTTGCAGTAAAAAAGGTGCGCTCTATATCCAGCTGCATTTAGCAAGGAAGCCTGCAGGACTTCTGGGACTTTTCTTTCTCTTTTTAAGCCTCCCTGTCATTATTCTTCACCACCCCTAAATCTATACTGCTACCAGTGATGAGTTGCTTTGTGGGAAGCAGGACAAAGAGAAGGGCAGGGCCTATGCAAATGATGGCCTCAGGGATGTCTGGGAGTCCCTTTCAGCAGTACTGTTAAAATCTGCCTTGCAACCAGATTGGTCGGGTAAGCTGAAAAACACCATACCAGATTGGGCACCAGGTCTCTAGGCGCTTGGAAGACATATTGGGTCTACATCCCTCAGTTTCTGAGGTCCAAGAAATGTTCACGCTCCACCCTAATAGAGATTTCTTGGCCGATCGTGGCCGATCGTGGCTGAGAGGGGAAAAAGGTAGCAGGGCAAGATGCTCATGGTTCTGCTTTAATAATGGACCAACTTCCTCTCTCTCCTTAGCTGTGCTTCTGCCTGGTTACTGGGGCTACCAGTTGTAAGCCTGCAGCCCACAAGGATCTGGTTTGTCCCTCTCACACATGTAAATGGGTAAGCATTCAATTGCACACACCTGCCTGCGTCCACAGACCCTTGCACACACACTTTTGTCAACAAGCTTTTTTTGTAGTTTAGAGAATCAGGGACCCATGTTGAAATACAAAAGCAGCACACCACGTGACGGGTATCACATAGAGTCCAGCAGCAAATGGGAAATGTTTAACTAGCCGTGGTCCTATTACTGCAGCTCTACCGTGGAACATCTGCTGGATGAGTCCTCCTGGAGAATATTGAACCTACAACAAGTCTGAGGTAAATAAGAATTCCACAGGAATATAATGATACAGGGACCTACAACTCTTCCGAGCCAGATAGGAGTCAAACCTACAATCTTCTGATCCGTGGTCAGATGCGTTATCCATTGCGCCACTGGCCCTATGTAGACATACCCATCCTTTTGTCCTTAAGAGGGCTAGAAAGTGTGTGTGTGTGTGAGTGTGTGAAGGCACAAGGAAACCCATCTGACCTCCTGAAAGTCTGTTCTGTGAGGGTTTCCTAAGTTGTACAAAGGACTTTAGGAGAAGGAAGGACCTAAAATCTAGGCGAAATGGTCCTAGATCCAAGGAAATCTTTTAGATCAGGCTCAGTTTCTTAAATAGTCTGCATTAACATAATCAGTTCCCGGTCTGTGTCGGGCTGAGCTTGTGAACTCCTTAGTAATTAGGCGGATACAACAAAAAGGGGTTTAATATTACAATACAGGTTAAAATTCAGACACCTTGTCGTAGGCTCACCTTGTCCGGGGACCCAGGCATGCTGCATTTCCACTCTCAGAGCACTTCACCTAACCTGCTGTGCAGCTGTTTCACCTTTAATATCACTGTTCCACAGGCAGCGTGATGTCACAATGCTCCTTGTCTGTAGCCCAAACCATGAGCCTTTGCAACCCTGACATAATCTACATACTTACGGTGTGTGAAGTCTTGGACCACAAATGCAGTGAAGAATAATAGATTGCTACTCTTCAGACATTTTTGCCCATTGGTTCAGATTTGAATGCTTACTGGCCATCTGAGCATCTCTGCCAGGCCACCCTATGTCTAGAGACTGTAGATTTAGAGAGTTTATAAACATTGTCAGTTCATCAATAAAGTGTGCTCGCTTCGGCAGCACATATACTATAATTGGAACGATACAGAGAAGATTAGCATGGCCCCTGCGCAAGGATGACACGCAAATTCGTGAAGCGTTCCATATTTTAAACAGTTTTTAGGAGAGAAATCTTTTTTGTTTTCAAGACTAATTAAAATGATAAAGCAGGTTCCAGTCCTGTGTCATGTAATATGTATTTTTCAATTAGTCTCTCCTCAACATTTTTAATGTATTTGCCTTGCAGTAAAAAAGGTGCGCTCTATGTCCAGCTGCATTTAGCAAGGAAGCCTGCAGGACTTCTGGGACTTTTCTTTCTCTTTTTCAGCCTCCCTGTCATTATTCTTCACCACCCCTAAATCTATACTGCTACCAGTGATGAGTTGCTTTGTGGGAAGCAGGACAAAGAGAAGGGCAGGGCCTATGCAAATGATGGCCTCAGGGATGTCTGGGAGTCCCTTTCAGCAGTACTGTTAAAATCTGCCTTGCAACCAGATTGGTCGGTTAAGCTGAAAAACACCATGCCAGATTGGGCACCAGGTCTCTAGGCGCTTGGAAGACATATTGGGTCTACATCCCTCAGTTTCTGAGGTCCAAGAAATGTTCACCCTCCACCCTAATAGAGAGGTCTTGGCCGATCGTGGCTGATCGTGGCTGATCGGGGAAAAAGGTAGCAGGGCAAGATGCTCATGGTTCTGCTTTAATAATGGACCAACTTCCTCTCTCTCCTTAGCTGTGCTTCTGCCTGGCTACTGGGGCTACCAGTTGTAAGCCTGCAGCCCACAAGGAGCTGGTTTGTCCCTCTCACACATGTAAATGGGTAAGCATTCAATTGCACACACCTGCCTGCGTCCACAGACCCTTGCACACACACTTTTGTCAACAAGCTTTTTTTGTAGTTAAGAGAATCAGGGACCCTTGTTGAAATACAAAAGCACCACACCACGTGACGGCCATCACATAGAGTCCAGCAGCAAATGGGAAACGTTTAACTAGCCGTGGTCCTATTACTGCAGCTCTACCGTGGAACATCTGCTGGATGAGTCCTCCTGGAGAATATTGAACCTACAACAAGTCTGAGATAAATAAGAATTCCACAGGAATATAATGAAACAGGGACCTACAACTCTTACAAGCCAGATAGGAGTCGAACCTACAATCTTATGATCCGTGGTCAGACGCGTTATCCATTGCGCCACTGGCCCTATGTAGACATACCCATCCTTTTGTCCTTAAGAGGGCTAGAAAGTGTGTGTGTGTGTGTGTGTGTGAAGGCACAAGGAAACCCATCTGACCTCCTGAAAGTCTGTTCTGTGAGGGTTACCTAAGTTGTACAAATGACTTTAGGAGAAGGAAGGACCTAAAATCTAGGCGAAATGGTCCTAGATCCAAGGAAATCTTTTAGATCAGGCTCAGTTTCTTAAATAGTCTGCATTAACATAATCATTTCCCGGTCTGTGTGGGGCTGAGCTTGTGAACTCCTTAGTAATTAGGCGGATACAACAAAAAGGGGTTTAATATTACAATACAGGTTAAAATTCAGACACCTTGTCGTAGGCTCACCTTGTCCGGGGACCCAGGCATGCTGCCTTTCCACTCTCAGAGCACTTCACCTAACCTACTGTGCAGCTGTTTCACCTTTAATATCACTGTTCCACAGGCAGCGTGATGTCACAATGCTCCTTGTCTGTAGCCCAAACCATGAGCCTTTGCAACCCTGACATAATCTACATACTTACGGTGTGTGAAGTCTTGGACCACAAATGCAGTGAAGAATAATAGATTGCTACTCTTCAGACATTTTTGCCCATTGGTTCAGATTTGAATGCTTACTGGCCATCTGAGCATCTCTGCCAGGCCACCCTATGTCTAGAGACTGTAGATTTAGAGAGTTTATAAACATTGTCAGTTCATCAATAAAGTGTGCTCGCTTCGGCAGCACATATACTAAAATTGGAACGATACAGAGAAGATTAGCATGGCCCCTGCGCAAGGATGACACGCAAATTCGTGAAGCGTTCCATATTTTAAACAGTTTTTAGGAGAGAAATCTTTTTTGTTTTCAAGACTAATTAAAATAATAAAGCAGGTTCCAGTCCTGTGTCATGTAATATGTATTTTTCAATTAGTCTCTCCTCAACATTTTTAATGTATTTGCCTTGCAGTAAAAAAGGTGCGCTCTATGTCCAGCTGCATTTAGCAAGGAAGCCTGCAGGACTTCTGGGACTTTTCTTTCTCTTTTTCAGCCTCCCTGTCATTATTCTTCACCACCCCTAAATCTATACTGCTACCAGTGATGAGTTGCTTTGTGGGAAGCAGGCGAAGAGAAGGGCAGGGCCTATGCAAATGATGGCCTCAGGGATGTCTGGGAGTCCCTTTCAGCAGTACTGTTAAAATCTGCCTTGCAACCAGATTGGTCGGGTAAGCTGAAAAACACCATGCCAGATTGGGCACAGGTCTCTAGGCGCTTGGAAGACATATTGGGTCTACATCCCTCAGTTTCTGAGCTCCAAGAAATGTTCACCCTCCACCCTAATAGAGAGGTCTTGGCCGATCGTGGCCGATCGTGGCCGAGAGGGGAAAAAGGTAGCAGGGCAAGATGCTCATGGTTCTGCTTTAATAATGGACCAACTTCCTCTCTCTCCTTAGCTGTGCTTCTGCCTGGCTACTGGGGCTACCAGTTGTAAGCCTGCAGCCCACAAGGAGCTGGTTTGTCCCTCTCACACATGTAAATGGGTAAGCATTCAATTGCACACACCTGCCTGCGTCCACAGACCCTTGCACACACACTTTTGTCAACAAGCTTTTTTTGTAGTTAAGAGAATCAGGGACCCATGTTGAAATACAAAAGCAGCACACCATGTGACGGCCATCACATAGAGTCCAGCAGCAAATGGGAAACGTTTAACTAGCCGTGGTCCTATTACTGGATCATCTCGTTCCTAGCCGGGAGAACACAGAGAGTCCGACTCCCCCCTTTCTACTCAGAGCCCACCGAAGTCATCTGCGGCGTACCTCAAGGCTCCTCACTCAGTCCCACCCTCTTCAACGTCTACATGAGTCCCCTCGCCTCCATCGCACGTCAACACAACCTCAACATCATCTCCTACGCCGACGACACCCAGCTAATCCTTTCCCTCACCAAAGACCCCAACACCGCCAAAAACAACCTTCACGAAGGTATGAAAGAAGTAGCCGAATGGATGAAACAGAGCCGCTTAAAACTCAACTCAGACAAAACGGAGGTGCTCATCCTTGGGTCCTCCCCCTCAGCTTGGGACGACTCCTGGTGGCCTTCCACTTTGGGATCAGCGCCCACACCCACGGACCATGCACGTAACCTTGGCTTCATTCTAGACTCCTCTCTCTCAATGTCCAGACAAGTCAACGCCGTATCGTCCTCCTGCTTCAACGTCCTTCGCATTCTCAAAAAGATCTTCCGCTGGATCCCCCTCGAAACAAGAAAGACTGTCACCCATGCACTGGTCACGAGTCGACTGGACTATGGCAACACTCTCTACGCCGGGATTACAACAAAATTGCAGAAAAAGCTCCAGCGCATCCAAAACGCATCAGTGAGACTCATATTAGACATCCCGCGCCAAGAGCACATCACCGGTCACTTAAAAAACCTCCACTGGCTTCCCGTCAACAAAAGAATTACTTTCCGCCTTCTTACCCACGCACACAAGGCGCTTTATAATCTAGGACCCAAATGCCTCAACACCCGACTGTCCTTTTACTATCCTACCCGCCAACTAAGATCATCCAATCAAGCCCTCGCCGCAGTCCCGCGCATCCGAAAAACCACCATGGGTGGCAGATCCTTGTCCTTCCTGGCTGCCAAGACCTGGAACTCACTCCCCACCCACCTCCGCCTTACTCAGAATCACATCTCCTTCAGAAAAGAACTGAAAACTTGGCTATTCGATAAACAGTGAACCCCTCCCTCTAGCGCCTTGAGACCCTCTGGGTGAGTAGTGCGCTTTATAAATGCCTGAACTTGAACTTGAACTTACTGCAGCTCTACCGTGGAACATCTGCTGGATGAGTCCTCCTGGATAATATTGAACCTACAACAAGTCTGAGGTAAATAAGAGTTCCACAGGAATATAATGAAACAGGGACCTACAACTCTTCCGAGCCAGATAGGAGTCGAACCTACAATCTTCTGATCCGTGGTCAGATGCGTTATCCATTGCGCCACTGGCCCTATGTAGACATACCCATCCTTTTGTCCTTAAGAGGGCTAGAAAGTGTGTGTGTGTGTGAAGGCACAAGGAAACCCATCTGACCTCCTGAAAGTCTGTTCTGTGAGGGTTTCCTAAGTTGTACAAAGGACTTTAGGAGAAGGAAGGACCTAAAATCTAGGCGAAATGGTCCTAGATCCAAGGAAATCTTTTAGATCAGGCTCAGTTTCTTAAATAGTCTGCATTAACATAATCAGTTCCCGGTCTTTGTGGGGCTGAGCTTGTGAACTCCTTAGTAATTAGGCGGATACAACAAAAAGGGGTTTAATATTACAATACAGGTTAAAATTCAGACACCTTGTCGTAGGCTCACCTTGTCCGGGGACCCAGGCATGCTGCCTTTCCACTCTCAGAGCACTTCACCTAACCTACTGTGCAGCTGTTTCACCTTTAATATCACTGTTCCACAGGCAGCGTGATGTCACAATGCTCCTTGTCTGTAGCCCAAACCATGAGCCTTTGCAACCCTGACATAATCTACATACTTACGGTGTGTGAAGTCTTGGACCACAAATGCAGAGAAGAATAATAGATTGCTACTCTTCAGACATTTTTGCCCATTGGTTCAGATTTGAATGCTTACTGGCCATCTGAGCATCTCTGCCAGGCCACCCTATGTCTAGAGAGTGTAGATTTAGAGAGTTTATAAACATTGTCAGTTCATCAATAAAGTGTGCTCGCTTCGGCAGCACATATACTAAAATTGGAACGATACAGTGAAGATTAGCATGGCCCCTGCGCAAAGATGACACGCAAATTTGTGAAGCGTTCCATATTTTAAACAGTTTTTAGGAGAGAAATCTTTTTTGTTTTCAAGACTAATTAAAATAATAAAGCAGGTTCCAGTCCTGTGTCATGTAATATGTATTTTTCAATTAGTCTCCCCTCAACATTTTTAATGTATTTGCCTTGCAGTAAAAAAGGTGCGCTCTATGTCCAGCTGCATTTAGCAAGGAAGCCTGCAGGACTTCTGGGACTTTTCTTTCTCTTTTTCAGCCTCCCTGTCATTATTCTTCACCACCCCTAAATCTATACTGCTACCAGTGATGAGTTGCTTTGTGGGAAGCAGGACAAAGAGAAGGGCAGGGCCTATGCAAATGATGGCCTCAGGGATGTCTGGGAGTCCCTTTCAGCAGTACTGTTAAAATCTGCCTTGCAACCAGATTGGTCGGTTAAGCTGAAAAACACCATGCCAGATTGGGCACCAGGTCTCTAGGTGCTTGGAAGACATATTGGGTCTACATCCCTCAGTTTCTGAGGTCCAAGAAATGTTCACCCTCCACCCTAATAGAGAGGTCTTGGCCGATCGTGGCCGAGAGGGGAAAAAGGTAGCAGGGCAAGATGTTTATGGTTCTGCTTTAATAATGGACCAACTTCCTCTCTCTCCTTAGCTGTGCTTCTGCCTGGCTACTGGGGCTACCAGTTGTAAGCCTGCAGCCCACAAGGAGCTGGTTTGTCCCTCTCACACATGTAAATGGGTAAGCATTCAATTGCACACACCTGCCTGCGTCCACAGACCCTTGCACACACACTTTTGTCAACAAGCTTTTTTTGTAGTTAAGAGAATCAGGGACCCATGTTGAAATACAAAAGCAGCACACCACGTGACGGCCATCACATAGAGTCCAGCAGCAAATGGGAAACGTTTAACTAGCCGTGGTCCTATTACTGCAGCTCTACCGTGGAACATCTGCTGGATGAGTCCTCCTGGAGAATATTGAACCTACAACAAGTCTGAGGTAAATAAGAATTCCACAGGAATATAATGAAACAGGGACCTACAACTCTTCCGAGCCAGATAGGAGTCGAACCTACAATCTTCTGATCCGTGGTCAGACGCGTTATCCATTGCGCCACTGGCCCTATGTAGACATACCCATCCTTTTGTCCTTAAGAGGGCTAGAAAGTGTGTGTGTGTGTGTGTGTGTGTGTGTGTGTGTGTGTGTGAAGGCACAAGGAAACCCATCTGACCTCCTGAAAGTCTGTTCTGTGAGGGTTTCCTAAGTTGTACAAAGGACTTTAGGAGAAGGAAGGACCTAAAATCTAGGCGAAATGGTCCTAGATCCAAGGAAATCTTTTAGATCAGGCTCAGTTTCTTAAATAGTCTGCATTAACATAATCAGTTCCCGGTCTTTGTGGGGCTGAGCTTGTGAACTCCTTAGTAATTAGGCGGATACAACAAAAAGGGGTTTAATATTACAATACAGGTTAAAATTCAGAAACCTTGTCGTAGGCTCACCTTGTCCGGGGACCCAGACATGCTGCCTTTCCACTCTCAGAGCACTTCACCTAACCTACTGTGCAGCTGTTTCACCTTTAATATCACTGTTCCACAGGCAGCGTGATGTCACAATGCTCCTTGTCTGTAGCCCAAACCATGAGCCTTTGCAACCCTGACATAATCTACATACTTACGGTGTGTGAAGTCTTGGACCACAAATGCAGTGAAGAATAATAGATTGCTACTCTTCAGACATTTTTGCCCATTGGTTCAGATTTGAATGCTTACTGGCCATCTGAGCATCTCTGCCAGGCCACCCTATGTCTAGAGACTGTAGATTTAGAGAGTTTATAAACATTGTCAGTTCATCAATAAAGTGTGCTCGCTTCGGCAGCACATATACTAAAATTGGAACGATACAGAGAAGATTAGCATGGCCCCTGCACAAAGATGACACGCAAATTCGTGAAGCGTTCCATATTTTAAACAGTTTTTAGGAGAGAAATCTTTTTTGTTTTCAAGACTAATTAAAATAATAAAGCAGGTTCCAGTCCTGTGTCATGTAATATGTATTTTTCAATTAGTCTCCCCTCAACATTTTTAATGTATTTGCCTTGCAGTAAAAAAGGTGCGCTCTATATCCAGCTGCATTTAGCAAGTAAGCCTGCAGGACTTCTGGGACTTTTCTTTCTCTTTTTAAGCCTCCCTGTCATTATTCTTCACCACCCCTAAATCTATACTGCTACCAGTGATGAGTTGCTTTGTGGGAAGCAGGACAAAGAGAAGGGCAGGGCCTATGCAAATGATGGCCTCAGGGATGTCTGGGAGTCCCTTTCAGCAGTACTGTTAAAATCTGCCTTGCAACCAGATTGGTCGGGTAAGCTGAAAAACACCATACCAGATTGGGCACCAGGTCTCTAGGCGCTTGGAAGACATATTGGGTCTACATCCCTCAGTTTCTGAGGTCCAAGAAATGTTCACGCTCCACCCTAATAGAGATTTCTTGGCCGATCGTGGCCGATCGTGGCTGAGAGGGGAAAAAGGTAGCAGGGCAAGATGCTCATGGTTCTGCTTTAATAATGGACCAACTTCCTCTCTCTCCTTAGCTGTGCTTCTGCCTGGTTACTGGGGCTACCAGTTGTAAGCCTGCAGCCCACAAGGATCTGGTTTGTCCCTCTCACACATGTAAATGGGTAAGCATTCAATTGCACACACCTGCCTGCGTCCACAGACCCTTGCACACACACTTTTGTCAACAAGCTTTTTTTGTAGTTTAGAGAATCAGGGACCCATGTTGAAATACAAAAGCAGCACACCACGTGACGGGTATCACATAGAGTCCAGCAGCAAATGGGAAATGTTTAACTAGCCGTGGTCCTATTACTGCAGCTCTACCGTGGAACATCTGCTGGATGAGTCCTCCTGGAGAATATTGAACCTACAACAAGTCTGAGGTAAATAAGAATTCCACAGGAATATAATGATACAGGGACCTACAACTCTTCCGAGCCAGATAGGAGTCAAACCTACAATCTTCTGATCCGTGGTCAGATGCGTTATCCATTGCGCCACTGGCCCTATGTAGACATACCCATCCTTTTGTCCTTAAGAGGGCTAGAAAGTGTGTGTGTGTGTGAGTGTGTGAAGGCACAAGGAAACCCATCTGACCTCCTGAAAGTCTGTTCTGTGAGGGTTTCCTAAGTTGTACAAAGGACTTTAGGAGAAGGAAGGACCTAAAATCTAGGCGAAATGGTCCTAGATCCAAGGAAATCTTTTAGATCAGGCTCAGTTTCTTAAATAGTCTGCATTAACATAATCAGTTCCCGGTCTGTGTCGGGCTGAGCTTGTGAACTCCTTAGTAATTAGGCGGATACAACAAAAAGGGGTTTAATATTACAATACAGGTTAAAATTCAGACACCTTGTCGTAGGCTCACCTTGTCCGGGGACCCAGGCATGCTGCATTTCCACTCTCAGAGCACTTCACCTAACCTGCTGTGCAGCTGTTTCACCTTTAATATCACTGTTCCACAGGCAGCGTGATGTCACAATGCTCCTTGTCTGTAGCCCAAACCATGAGCCTTTGCAACCCTGACATAATCTACATACTTACGGTGTGTGAAGTCTTGGACCACAAATGCAGTGAAGAATAATAGATTGCTACTCTTCAGACATTTTTGCCCATTGGTTCAGATTTGAATGCTTACTGGCCATCTGAGCATCTCTGCCAGGCCACCCTATGTCTAGAGACTGTAGATTTAGAGAGTTTATAAACATTGTCAGTTCATCAATAAAGTGTGCTCGCTTCGGCAGCACATATACTATAATTGGAACGATACAGAGAAGATTAGCATGGCCCCTGCGCAAGGATGACACGCAAATTCGTGAAGCGTTCCATATTTTAAACAGTTTTTAGGAGAGAAATCTTTTTTGTTTTCAAGACTAATTAAAATGATAAAGCAGGTTCCAGTCCTGTGTCATGTAATATGTATTTTTCAATTAGTCTCTCCTCAACATTTTTAATGTATTTGCCTTGCAGTAAAAAAGGTGCGCTCTATGTCCAGCTGCATTTAGCAAGGAAGCCTGCAGGACTTCTGGGACTTTTCTTTCTCTTTTTCAGCCTCCCTGTCATTATTCTTCACCACCCCTAAATCTATACTGCTACCAGTGATGAGTTGCTTTGTGGGAAGCAGGACAAAGAGAAGGGCAGGGCCTATGCAAATGATGGCCTCAGGGATGTCTGGGAGTCCCTTTCAGCAGTACTGTTAAAATCTGCCTTGCAACCAGATTGGTCGGTTAAGCTGAAAAACACCATGCCAGATTGGGCACCAGGTCTCTAGGCGCTTGGAAGACATATTGGGTCTACATCCCTCAGTTTCTGAGGTCCAAGAAATGTTCACCCTCCACCCTAATAGAGAGGTCTTGGCCGATCGTGGCCGATCGTGGCCGATCGTGGAAAAAGGTAGCAGGGCAAGATGCTCATGGTTCTGCTTTAATAATGGACCAACTTCCTCTCTCTCCTTAGCTGTGCTTCTGCCTGGCTACTGGGGCTACCAGTTGTAAGCCTGCAGCCCACAAGGAGCTGGTTTGTCCCTCTCACACATGTAAATGGGTAAGCATTCAATTGCACACACCTGCCTGCGTCCACAGACCCTTGCACACACACTTTTGTCAACAAGCTTTTTTTGTAGTTAAGAGAATCAGGGACCCTTGTTGAAATACAAAAGCACCACACCACGTGACGGCCATCACATAGAGTCCAGCAGCAAATGGGAAACGTTTAACTAGCCGTGGTCCTATTACTGCAGCTCTACCGTGGAACATCTGCTGGATGAGTCCTCCTGGAGAATATTGAACCTACAACAAGTCTGAGATAAATAAGAATTCCACAGGAATATAATGAAACAGGGACCTACAACTCTTACGAGCCAGATAGGAGTCGAACCTACAATCTTATGATCCGTGGTCAGACGCGTTATCCATTGCGCCACTGGCCCTATGTAGACATACCCATCCTTTTGTCCTTAAGAGGGCTAGAAAGTGTGTGTGTGTGTGTGTGTGTGAAGGCACAAGGAAACCCATCTGACCTCCTGAAAGTCTGTTCTGTGAGGGTTACCTAAGTTGTACAAATGACTTTAGGAGAAGGAAGGACCTAAAATCTAGGCGAAATGGTCCTAGATCCAAGGAAATCTTTTAGATCAGGCTCAGTTTCTTAAATAGTCTGCATTAACATAATCATTTCCCGGTCTGTGTGGGGCTGAGCTTGTGAACTCCTTAGTAATTAGGCGGATACAACAAAAAGGGGTTTAATATTACAATACAGGTTAAAATTCAGACACCTTGTCGTAGGCTCACCTTGTCCGGGGACCCAGGCATGCTGCCTTTCCACTCTCAGAGCACTTCACCTAACCTACTGTGCAGCTGTTTCACCTTTAATATCACTGTTCCACAGGCAGCGTGATGTCACAATGCTCCTTGTCTGTAGCCCAAACCATGAGCCTTTGCAACCCTGACATAATCTACATACTTACGGTGTGTGAAGTCTTGGACCACAAATGCAGTGAAGAATAATAGATTGCTACTCTTCAGACATTTTTGCCCATTGGTTCAGATTTGAATGCTTACTGGCCATCTGAGCATCTCTGCCAGGCCACCCTATGTCTAGAGACTGTAGATTTAGAGAGTTTATAAACATTGTCAGTTCATCAATAAAGTGTGCTCGCTTCGGCAGCACATATACTAAAATTGGAACGATACAGAGAAGATTAGCATGGCCCCTGCGCAAGGATGACACGCAAATTCGTGAAGCGTTCCATATTTTAAACAGTTTTTAGGAGAGAAATCTTTTTTGTTTTCAAGACTAATTAAAATAATAAAGCAGGTTCCAGTCCTGTGTCATGTAATATGTATTTTTCAATTAGTCTCTCCTCAACATTTTTAATGTATTTGCCTTGCAGTAAAAAAGGTGCGCTCTATGTCCAGCTGCATTTAGCAAGGAAGCCTGCAGGACTTCTGGGACTTTTCTTTCTCTTTTTCAGCCTCCCTGTCATTATTCTTCACCACCCCTAAATCTATACTGCTACCAGTGATGAGTTGCTTTGTGGGAAGCAGGCGAAGAGAAGGGCAGGGCCTATGCAAATGATGGCCTCAGGGATGTCTGGGAGTCCCTTTCAGCAGTACTGTTAAAATCTGCCTTGCAACCAGATTGGTCGGGTAAGCTGAAAAACACCATGCCAGATTGGGCACAGGTCTCTAGGCGCTTGGAAGACATATTGGGTCTACATCCCTCAGTTTCTGAGCTCCAAGAAATGTTCACCCTCCACCCTAATAGAGAGGTCTTGGCCGATCATGGCCGAGAGGGGCCGAGAGGGGAAAAAGGTAGCAGGGCAAGATGCTCATGGTTCTGCTTTAATAATGGACCAATTTCCTCTCTCTCCTTAGCTGTGCTTCTGCCTGGCTACTGGGGTTTCCAGTTGTAAGCCTGCAGCCCACAAGGAGCTGGTTTGTCCCTCTCACACATGTAAATGGGTAAGCATTCAATTGCACACACCTGCCTGCGTCCACAGACCCTTGCACACACACTTTTGTCAACAAGCTTTTTTTGTAGTTAAGAGAATCAGGGACCCATGTTGAAATACAAAAGCAGCACACCATGTGACGGCCATCACATAGAGTCCAGCAGCAAATGGGAAACGTTTAACTAGCCGTGGTCCTATTACTGGATCATCTTGTTCCTAGCCGGGAGAACACAGAGAGTCCGACTCCCCCCTTTCTACTCAGAGCCCACCGAAGTCATCTGCGGCGTACCTCAAGGCTCCTCACTCAGTCCCACCCTCTTCAACGTCTACATGAGTCCCCTCGCCTCCATCGCACGTCAACACAACCTCAACATCATCTCCTACGCTGACGACACCCAGCTAATCCTTTCCCTCACCAAAGACCCCAACACCGCCCAAAACAACCTTCACGAAGGTATGAAAGAAGTAGCCGAATGGATGAAACAGAGCCGCTTAAAACTCAACTCAGACAAAACGGAGGTGCTCATCCTTGGGTCCTCCCCCTCAGCTTGGGACGACTCCTGGTGGCCTTCCACTTTGGGATCAGCGCCCACACCCACGGACCATGCACGTAACCTTGGCTTCATTCTAGACTCCTCTCTCTCAATGTCCAGACAAGTCAACGCCGTATTGTCCTCCTGCTTCAACGTCCTTCGCATTCTCAAAAAGATCTTCCGCTGGATCCCCCTCGAAACAAGAAAGACTGTCACCCATGCACTGGTCACGAGTCGACTGGACTATGGCAACACTCTCTACGCCGGGATTACAACAAAATTGCAGAAAAAGCTCCAGCGCATCCAAAACGCATCAGTGAGACTCATATTAGACATCCCGCGCCAAGAGCACATCACCGGTCACTTAAAAAACCTCCACTGGCTTCCCGTCAACAAAAGAATTACTTTCCGCCTTCTTACCCACGCACACAAGGCCCTTTATAATCTAGGACCCGAATGCCTCAACACCCGACTGTCCTTTTACTATCCTACCCGCCAACTAAGATCATCCAATCAAGCCCTCGCCGCAGTCCCGCGCATCCGAAAAACCACCATGGGTGGCAGATCCTTCTCCTTCCTGGCTGCCAAGACCTGGAACTCACTCCCCACCCACCTCTGCCTTACTCAGAATCACATCTCCTTCAGAAAAGAACTGAAAACTTGGCTATTCGATAAACAGTGAACCCCTCCCTCTAGCGCCTTGAGACCCTCTGGGTGAGTAGTGCGCTTTATAAATGCCTGAACTTGAACTTGAACTTACTGCAGCTCTACCGTGGAACATCTGCTGGATGAGTCCTCCTGGATAATATTGAACCTACAACAAGTCTGAGGTAAATAAGAGTTCCACAGGAATATAATGAAACAGGGACCTACAACTCTTCCGAGCCAGATAGGAGTCAAACCTACAATCTTCTGATCCGTGGTCAGATGCGTTATCCATTGCGCCACTTGCCCTATGTAGACATACCCATCCTTTTGTCCTTAAGAGGGCTAGAAAGTGTGTGTGTGTGTGAAGGCACAAGGAAACCCATCTGACCTCCTGAAAGTCTGTTCTGTGAGGGTTTCCTAAGTTGTACAAAGGACTTTAGGAGAAGGAAGGACCTAAAATCTAGGCGAAATGGTCCTAGATCCAAGGAAATCTTTTAGATCAGGCTCAGTTTCTTAAATAGTCTGCATTAACATAATCAGTTCCCGGTCTTTGTGGGGCTGAGCTTGTGAACTCCTTAGTAATTAGGCGGATACAACAAAAAGGGGTTTAATATTACAATACAGGTTAAAATTCAGACACCTTGTCGTAGGCTCACCTTGTCCGGGGACCCAGGCATGCTGCCTTTCCACTCTCAGAGCACTTCACCTAACCTACTGTGCAGCTGTTTCACCTTTAATATCACTGTTCCACAGGCAGCGTGATGTCACAATGCTCCTTGTCTGTAGCCCAAACCATGAGCCTTTGCAACCCTGACATAATCTACATACTTACGGTGTGTGAAGTCTTGGACCACAAATGCAGAGAAGAATAATAGATTGCTACTCTTCAGACATTTTTGCCCATTGGTTCAGATTTGAATGCTTACTGGCCATCTGAGCATCTCTGCCAGGCCACCCTATGTCTAGAGACTGTAGATTTAGAGAGTTTATAAACATTGTCAGTTCATCAATAAAGTGTGCTAGCTTCGGCAGCACATATACTAAAATTGGAACGATACAGAGAAGATTAGCATGGCCCCTGCGCAAGGATGACATGCAAATTCGTGAAGCGTTCCATATTTTAAACAGTTTTTAGGAGAGAAATCTTTTTTGTTTTCAGGACTAATTAAAATAATAAAGCAGGTTCCAGTCCTGTGTCATGTAATATGTATTTTTCAATTAGTCTCTCCTCAACATTTTTAATGTATTTGCCTTGCAGTAAAAAAGGTGCGCTCTATGTCCAGCTGCATTTAGCAAGGAAGCCTGCAGGACTTCTGGGACTTTTCTTTCTCTTTTTCAGCCTCCCTGTCATTATTCTTCACCACCCCTAAATCTTTACTGCTACCAGTGATGAGTTGCTTTGTGGGAAGCAGGACAAAGAGAAGGGCAGGGCCTATGCAAATGATGGCCTCAGGGATGTCTGGGAGTCCCTTTCAGCAGTACTGTTAAAATCTGCCTTGCAACCAGATTGGTCGGTTAAGCTGAAAAACACCATGCCAGATTGGGCACCAGGTCTCTAGGCGCTTGGAAGACATATTGGGTCTACATCCCTCAGTTTCTGAGGTCCAAGAAATGTTCACCCTCCACCCTAATAGAGAGGTCTTGGCCGAGGGGATAAAGGTAGCAGGGCAAGATGCTCATGGTTCTGCTTTATTAATGGACCAACTTCCTCTCTCTCCTTAGCTGTGCTTCTGCCTGGCTACTGGGGCTACCAGTTGTAAGCCTGTAGCCCACAAGGAGCTGGTTTGTCCCTCTCACACATGTAAATGGGTAAGCATTCAATTACACACACCTGCCTGCGTCCACAGACCCTTGCACACACACTTTTGTCAACAAGCTTTTTTTGTAGTTAAGAGAATCAGGGACCCTTGTTGAAATACAAAAGCACCACACCACGTGACGGCCATCACATAGAGTCCAGCAGCAAATGGGAAACGTTTAACTAGCCGTGGTCCTATTACTGCAGCTCTACCGTGGAACATCTGCTGGATGAGTCCTCCTGGAGAATATTGAACCTACAACAAGTCTGAGGTAAATAAGAATTCCACAGGAATATAATGAAACAGGGACCTACAACTCTTACGAGCCAGATAGGAGTCGAACCTACAATCTTCTGATCCGTGGTCAGACGCGTTATCCATTGCGCCACTGGCCCTATGTAGACATACCCATCCTTTTGTCCTTAAGAGGGCTAGAAAGTGTGTGTGTGTGTGTGTGTGTGAAGGCACAAGGAAACCCATCTGACCTCCTGAAAGTCTGTTCTGTGAGGGTTACCTAAGTTGTACAAATGACTTTAGGAGAAGGAAGGACCTAAAATCTAGGCGAAATGGTCCTAGATCCAAGGAAATCTTTTAGATCAGGCTCAGTTTCTTAAATAGTCTGCATTAACATAATCATTTCCCGGTCTGTGTGGGGCTGAGCTTGTGAACTCCTTAGTAATTAGGCGGATACAACAAAAAGGGGTTTAATATTACAATACAGGTTAAAATTCAGACACCTTGTCGTAGGCTCACCTTGTCCGGGGACCCAGGCATGCTGCCTTTCCACTCTCAGAGCACTTCACCTAACCTACTGTGCAGCTGTTTCACCTTTAATATCACTGTTCCACAGGCAGCGTGATGTCACAATGCTCCTTGTCTGTAGCCCAAACCATGAGCCTTTGCAACCCTGACATAATCTACATACTTACGGTGTGTGAAGTCTTGGACCACAAATGCAGTGAAGAATAATAGATTGCTACTCTTCAGACATTTTTGCCCATTGGTTCAGATTTGAATGCTTACTGGCCATCTGAGCATCTCTGCCAGGCCACCCTATGTCTAGAGACTGTAGATTTAGAGAGTTTATAAACATTGTCAGTTCATCAATAAAGTGTGCTCGCTTCGGCAGCACATATACTAAAATTGGAACGATACAGAGAAGATTAGCATGGCCCCTGCGCAAGGATGACACGCAAATTCGTGAAGCGTTCCATATTTTAAACAGTTTTTAGGAGAGAAATCTTTTTTGTTTTCAAGACTAATTAAAATAATAAAGCAGGTTCCAGTCCTGTGTCATGTAATATGTATTTTTCAATTAGTCTCTCCTCAACATTTTTAATGTATTTGCCTTGCAGTAAAAAAGGTGCACTCTATGTCCAGCTGCATTTAGCAAGGAAGCCTGCAGGACTTCTGGGACTTTTCTTTCTCTTTTTCAGCCTCCCTGTCATTATTCTTCACCACCCCTAAATCTATACTGCTACCAGTGATGAGTTGCTTTGTGGGAAGCAGGCGAAGAGAAGGGCAGGGCCTATGCAAATGATGGCCTCAGGGATGTCTGGGAGTCTCTTTCAGCAGTACTGTTAAAATCTGCCTTGCAACCAGATTGGTCGGGTAAGCTGAAAAACACCATGCCAGATTGGGCACAGGTCTCTAGGCGCTTGGAAGACATATTGGGTCTACATCCCTCAGTTTCTGAGCTCCAAGAAATGTTCACCCTCCACCCTAATAGAGAGGTCTTGGCCGATCGTGGCCGATCGTGGCCGAGAGGGGAAAAAGGTAGCAGGGCAAGATGCTCATGGTTCTGCTTTAATAATGGACCAACTTCCTCTCTCTCCTTAGCTGTGCTTCTGCCTGGCTACTGGGGCTACCAGTTGTAAGCCTGCAGCCCACAAGGAGCTGGTTTGTCCCTCTCACACATGTAAATGGGTAAGCATTCAATTGCACACACCTGCCTGCGTCCACAGACCCTTGCACACACACTTTTGTCAACAAGCTTTTTTTGTAGTTAAGAGAATCAGGGACCCATGTTGAAATACAAAAGCAGCACACCATGTGACGGCCATCACATAGAGTCCAGCAGCAAATGGGAAACGTTTAACTAGCCGTGGTCCTATTACTGGATCATCTCGTTCCTAGCCGGGAGAACACAGAGAGTCCGACTCCCCCCTTTCTACTCAGAGCCCACCGAAGTCATCTGCGGCGTACCTCAAGGCTCCTCACTCAGTCCCACCCTCTTCAACGTCTACATGAGTCCCCTCGCCTCCATCGCACGTCAACACAACCTCAACATCATCTCCTACGCCGACGACACCCAGCTAATCCTTTCCCTCACCAAAGACCCCAACACCGCCAAAAACAACCTTCACGAAGGTATGAAAGAAGTAGCCGAATGGATGAAACAGAGCCGCTTAAAACTCAACTCAGACAAAACGGAGGTGCTCATCCTTGGGTCCTCCCCCTCAGCTTGGGACGACTCCTGGTGGCCTTCCACTTTGGGATCAGCGCCCACACCCACGGACCATGCACGTAACCTTGGCTTCATTCTAGACTCCTCTCTCTCAATGTCCAGACAAGTCAACGCCGTATCGTCCTCCTGCTTCAACGTCCTTCGCATTCTCAAAAAGATCTTCCGCTGGATCCCCCTCGAAACAAGAAAGACTGTCACCCATGCACTGGTCACGAGTCGACTGGACTATGGCAACACTCTCTACGCCGGGATTACAACAAAATTGCAGAAAAAGCTCCAGCGCATCCAAAACGCATCAGTGAGACTCATATTAGACATCCCGCGCCAAGAGCACATCACCGGTCACTTAAAAAACCTCCACTGGCTTCCCGTCAACAAAAGAATTACTTTCCGCCTTCTTACCCACGCACACAAGGCCCTTTATAATCTAGGACCCAAATGCCTCAACACCCGACTGTCCTTTTACTATCCTACCCGCCAACTAAGATCATCCAATCAAGCCCTCGCCGCAGTCCCGCGCATCCGAAAAACCACCATGGGTGGCAGATCCTTGTCCTTCCTGGCTGCCAAGACCTGGAACTCACTCCCCACCCACCTCCGCCTTACTCAGAATCACATCTCCTTCAGAAAAGAACTGAAAACTTGGCTATTCGATAAACAGTGAACCCCTCCCTCTAGCGCCTTGAGACCCTCTGGGTGAGTAGTGCGCTTTATAAATGCCTGAACTTGAACTTGAACTTACTGCAGCTCTACCGTGGAACATCTGCTGGATGAGTCCTCCTGGATAATATTGAACCTACAACAAGTCTGAGGTAAATAAGAGTTCCACAGGAATATAATGAAACAGGGACCTACAACTCTTCCGAGCCAGATAGGAGTCGAACCTACAATCTTCTGATCCGTGGTCAGATGCGTTATCCATTGCGCCACTGGCCCTATGTAGACATACCCATCCTTTTGTCCTTAAGAGGGCTAGAAAGTGTGTGTGTGTGTGAAGGCACAAGGAAACCCATCTGACCTCCTGAAAGTCTGTTCTGTGAGGGTTTCCTAAGTTGTACAAAGGACTTTAGGAGAAGGAAGGACCTAAAATCTAGGCGAAATGGTCCTAGATCCAAGGAAATCTTTTAGATCAGGCTCAGTTTCTTAAATAGTCTGCATTAACATAATCAGTTCCCGGTCTTTGTGGGGCTGAGCTTGTGAACTCCTTAGTAATTAGGCGGATACAACAAAAAGGGGTTTAATATTACAATACAGGTTAAAATTCAGACACCTTGTCGTAGGCTCACCTTGTCCGGGGACCCAGGCATGCTGCCTTTCCACTCTCAGAGCACTTCACCTAACCTACTGTGCAGCTGTTTCACCTTTAATATCACTGTTCCACAGGCAGCGTGATGTCACAATGCTCCTTGTCTGTAGCCCAAACCATGAGCCTTTGCAACCCTGACATAATCTACATACTTACGGTGTGTGAAGTCTTGGACCACAAATGCAGAGAAGAATAATAGATTGCTACTCTTCAGACATTTTTGCCCATTGGTTCAGATTTGAATGCTTACTGGCCATCTGAGCATCTCTGCCAGGCCACCCTATGTCTAGAGAGTGTAGATTTAGAGAGTTTATAAACATTGTCAGTTCATCAATAAAGTGTGCTCGCTTCGGCAGCACATATACTAAAATTGGAACGATACAGTGAAGATTAGCATGGCCCCTGCGCAAAGATGACACGCAAATTTGTGAAGCGTTCCATATTTTAAACAGTTTTTAGGAGAGAAATCTTTTTTGTTTTCAAGACTAATTAAAATAATAAAGCAGGTTCCAGTCCTGTGTCATGTAATATGTATTTTTCAATTAGTCTCCCCTCAACATTTTTAATGTATTTGCCTTGCAGTAAAAAAGGTGCGCTCTATGTCCAGCTGCATTTAGCAAGGAAGCCTGCAGGACTTCTGGGACTTTTCTTTCTCTTTTTCAGCCTCCCTGTCATTATTCTTCACCACCCCTAAATCTATACTGCTACCAGTGATGAGTTGCTTTGTGGGAAGCAGGACAAAGAGAAGGGCAGGGCCTATGCAAATGATGGCCTCAGGGATGTCTGGGAGTCCCTTTCAGCAGTACTGTTAAAATCTGCCTTGCAACCAGATTGGTCGGTTAAGCTGAAAAACACCATGCCAGATTGGGCACCAGGTCTCTAGGTGCTTTGAAGACATATTGGGTCTACATCCCTCAGTTTCTGAGGTCCAAGAAATGTTCACCCTCCACCCTAATAGAGAGGTCTTGGCCGATCGTGGCCGAGAGGGGAAAAAGGTAGCAGGGCAAGATGTTTATGGTTCTGCTTTAATAATGGACCAACTTCCTCTCTCTCCTTAGCTGTGCTTCTGCCTGGCTACTGGGGCTACCAGTTGTAAGCCTGCAGCCCACAAGG